>NC_044550.1:70025546-70332194 GCF_007565055.1 Rhinopithecus roxellana | reverse complement strand
TAAAACCTTACTAATTACTAATCAATTTTCACAGTTTTTCTATAGTTAAATATATTATTTTAAGGTTGACAAAATAACCTTATTTTCTTTTCCAATATATTACGTGCAACATTATGTTTTCTTAACCATATTTCTATGTTCATATCTATGTTAAAATTACTGGTGAAGCTGGGCCTTCTTTTTATTTTTCTAATTTTAATTTAAGTGCTTTTAGGTTTTCACCAATAAGTAGATTGCTGCTTTTAAATTTATATATATACACTTATGATAAATGAACATATAGGTTGAAAATATAAGAAATATTATTTTTATATTACAAAAATGTATTAAGTTGGAGTAAGATAATAATATGGAGTAAGATATTTACTTGTAGACATTACAAGTAATATGGAGTAAGATATTTAACTTGTAGACATTAGTACTGAATGTATACTTTTTAAAGTTTTTCACTTTAAAATCTTAAGAGTCTCTGTCAAGGCCAAGTTGAAGTGGCCAGCAGAGCAGGATATGAAGAGTGATAATTATGCTTACTTTGATGTTGTAATTCTTTGGTTTAAAGGAGCTTGGTTTGTATTTCTGTTTGTCTGGCAGTTTTCCCAGCCACTAAATTCACTTCAGTGGTTTGCTAACGGACAACAGCAGCTTTTCAATATAAAAATCTCAGTGAGCTATGATTAGAATTGAATTGTGTCCTACATTGAAACACTGGCCTGCTTCCATTAGATATGAGTATCAAATCAGCTATTTTATAAATGAGTACATTGAAAAGCATATGCAGCATCAGAAATATGAAAATCTCAAATTTGCTCAACTGCTGAATTTCGGAGTGTAGACACTCATAGTAAAATCTTACCAAATTTGTTAACATTATCTTTTCTGCAAGAAACTTTCTTTTTGTATAAAAGTATGAAACTCAGAAAATTTGGCCAGGCGCAGTCGCTCATGCCTGTAATCCCAGAACTTTGGGAGGCAGAGGCAAGCGGATCATGAGGTCAGGTGATCGAGACCATCCTGGCCAACATGGTGAAACTTCATCTCTACTAAAATACAAAAGAAAAGAAGAAGAAGAAGAAGAAGAAGAAGAAGAAGAAGAAGAAGAAGAAGAAGAAGAAGAAGAAGAAGAAGAGAAGGAGAAGGAGAAGGAGAAGGAGAAGGAGAGGAGAAGGAGAAGGAGAAGGAGAAGGAGAAGGAGAAGGAGAAGGAGAAGGAGAAGGAGAAGGAGAAGGAGGAGGAGGAGGAGGAGGAGGAGGAGGAGGAGGAGGAGGAGGAGGAGGAGGAGGAGGAGGAGGAGGAGGAGGAGGAGGAGGAGGAGGAGGAGGAGGAAAGAAATTCAGGCAATCAAAGGGTTAATGAAATTGTCTAAAATATTTTCAGATAACTATTGCAAAATATATATACACTACTTATACACACACATATGTACATGCACACATATATATAGGATTTTTTGAAATTAGAAGTTTAACAACAGAAGATTGTTTCATAAATGCTATGTTAATTTTTAGTTACACATACTTGAGAGGAGTTCTTGTCAGTCAGCTAAAGTCCTAACTTTTCATAAGAATAATGTCATTAAGCTTACAAAGTATATTTTGGTCTATGATATCAAATACATTTTCTTGTCCTTTATATTATGTATAAAATAATTGTATATAATGTATTATTTACATTTTTTGTCACTGTTATTTAAACATTGTCATTTTTCAGTCATTTACAATATAAAATAACCTAAAGCAATTTCCTAAATATTATTATGAATCACAAATGAAATTATGGACCAAAATGCTTTCCTTAAACTAAGTATTGTCTAAGGTATAAATGTAAGTAGGGTGTCCCCTTCTTCCCTCAGTAATTCATAATACAAATTATTGTTCTGTCCCTGAACACAGATATAGCTTCCAGGGCTGCTGAGTGGATTTCAACAGGCATTCACTATTCATTTCTTGAGTGCACATGTGAAATAAGATTTATTTGCCATCCCTATAGTGAATGGTACAGAAAAGATAAAAATATTATGTTAGTAATTTGCTCTAGGTCATCATAGTTATATAAAGGTAAACTGGGAAGGTGAGAAGGGAAAAATTCAGCACTGCGGGCTAATTATGTTTTATGTTCTACCTTTTTAAAGAATGTGTGTTTGAATACGCGTTTTTCAAACTTTTAGTTTTATTTTATAAGGAGCCTTTAAATATTTTTGCAATTTCTATTTCACCTCCCCTCTCAAAACATCCTCTATCTTCCTTTTTCCTGTTTTCAGCTATAATAATCTTAAACGTCAGACAGCTAATACTATATTTTATCCTAGCAAAATGTAAAAAATGACTTCATGTATTCAACTACAAACAGAATCTCTTTGACTTGAAGAAACCTACTGCTTCCTTTCCTCATGCAGTCAATTGAAAATTTTAAGTTGTTTTGCTTTCTCACAGGGTTCCTGGCACCACTGCTAGCTATGTGGTCCTTTGCCACTACAATACAAGGGTTTCAACGGGAAAATTGATAGGCTTTCCTAATGTGTGAAATAAAAGCAAGAAAATGGGAATTGAAATGAAAAATGTCAAAGTCTGATTTTGTCTCAAAAAAAAAAAATGAGGATACAAATTAGAAATAAGTAAAATGAGAGAAAATAATGAGAGGAGAAAAAACAAAAAGCAACTTAAAGGGAAAAATGAAATTACAAAACACTCAGCAGATAAAAAACAACAAAGATCAATATGAATTAGTCATATATATTAAACATAAAATATTTAATAACTGGGATCAACTCATCTCTATCAGGAGGCTATGAATCCCTAGCAAACACAGCAAAAAAAAAAAGACAACGGTATTTTATGATGCTGACATCTGAGATTGATGGTAGGTAAAGATAGACTCAAAGAGGCTTAGAAAAAGAGTTTGATGATAGTTCAGTTAGATAGACCTATAGAAGCTTAGAGAAAGAGTTTAAGTATGAGTTTGAACATTGGTAGGGGAAAGGTAAAATGATTTCCAAACTTAGCCTCCTCTTGTCCTAGAAATACAGCAAATATGTATAAAAATAAGTATTTCCAAAGAAAATTAACTTTGAGTATAAACTTATGGCTAGTGTTTATTGTATCACCAAATACAGGCAGAAATAACCACCCATAATTGAACATAGATGCATTTCCACCTTCTGAGTGAAGGAAGTCACAGGTAAAGTCTTTAGCACAATGTAACAATATGACCAATCACGTAGCACCAAAATATATATATATATATATATATATATATATATATATATATATATATATATATAATTTGTGTGGCCTTAACTTTATGATTAGTTGTATTTATTATTGACATGAAAACTATTAATTCTTTATCAGTCCTGTAGATGCATCTATAAATTATGGGATTTTGTTCTCTCTATTAAGATGGAAATACTTGATTAAAAAGTCGTGAAAATTTTGGATCTTGTAGAGTCTACCTTTAATAATTTTGTAAAAAGAAAAAAAAGTAGTTAGACACAAAATAAATTTAGGCAAGAATGGTATATTAATCTGTTTTTACACTGCTGATAAAGACACCCAACACTGGACAATTTACACAAGAAAGAGGATTAATTGGATTTAAAGTTCCATGTGACTGGGGAAGCCTAACAATCACTGTAGAAGGCAATGAGGAGCAAGTCACATATTACGTGGATAGTGGCAGGCAAAGAATGAGAGTTTTTGCAGGAGAATTCCCCTTTTTGAAACCATCAGATCTCATGAGACTCATTCACTATCATGAGAACAGCATAGGAAAATCCCGCTCCCATGGTTCGATCACCCCCCAACTGGGTCCCTCTCACAATGCATGGGAATTCAAGATGGAGATCAGGGTGGGGACACAGACAAACCATGTCATTCCACTCCTGGCCCCTCTCTTGTCCTCACGTTTCAAAGCCAATCATGCCATCCCAACAGTCTCCCAAAGTCTTAACTCATTTCAGCATTAATGCAAAAATCCAAGTCCAAAGTCCCATCTGAAACAAGGCAAGTCCCTTCTGCCTACGAACCTGTAACGCCAAAAGCAAGTTAGTTACTTCGTAGATACAATGGGAGTAAAGACATTGGGTAAATACAGCCATTCCAAATTGGAGAAACTGGCCAAAACATAGGGGCTACAGCACCCATGAAAGTCTAAAATTCAGCAAATCAGTCAAATCTTAAAAGTTCCAAAATGATCTCCTTGACTCCATGTCTCACATCTGGGTCATGCTGATGCCAGAGGTGGGTTCCCAAGGTCTTGGGCAGCTCTTCCTCTATGGCTTTGAAGGGTACAGCCTCTCACCCAGTTACTTTCATGGGGTGGCATTAAGTGTATGAGGCTTTTCCAGGAGCATAGTCCAAGATGTTGGTAGAACTACCATTCTGGGATCCAGAGGATGGCTATAGCCCTCTTCTCATAGCTCCACTAGGTGGTGCCTCAGTAGGGACTCTGTGGGGGTTCCAACCTCACATTTCCCTTCTGCACTGCCCTAGCAGAGGTTCTTCATGAGGGCCTCACCCCTGCAGCAAACTTCTGCTTGGACATCCAGACATTTCTATACATCTTCTGAAATCTTGGTAGAAGCTCCCAAACCTCAATTCTTGAATTCTGTGTGCCCACAGGCTCAATACCACATGGAAGCTGCCAAAGCTTGGATCTTCCACCCTCTGAAGCAACAGCCCAAGCTATACCTTGTCCTTTTTTAGTCATGGTTGCAATGGCTGGAATGCAGGGCACCAAGTCCATAGTCTGCAAGCAGAATGGGGATCCTGAGCTTACCCCAGGAAATCACATTTTCTTTTTAGGACTCCAGGCCTGTGATGGGAGGGGCTGCCATGAAGATCTCTGACATGCCCTGGATGACATGGTGAATGATTAACATTCAGCTCCTTGTTACTTATACAAATTTCTGCAACCAGCTTGAACTTCTCTCAGAAAATTGGAATTTTTTTTTTTTTAATCACATTGTCAGGTTGCAAATTTTCCGAACTTTTATGTTCTGCTTCCCTCATTAAACTGAATGTCTTTAACAGCACCCAAGTCATTTCTTGAATGCTTTGCTGCTTAGAAATTTCTTCCGTCAGATACCCTAAATCATCTTTCTCAGGTTTAAAGTTCCACAAATCTCTAGGGTGGGGCTAAATGCCACCAGTCTCTTTGCTAAAATATAACAACAGTCACCTTTGCTCCAGTTCCCAACAAGTTTCTCATCTCTATCTGAGACCACCTCAGCCTGGACCTTATTGTTCACGTTGCTATCAGACTTTTGGTCAAAGCCATTCAACAAGTCCCTATGGAGTTCCAAACTTTTCCACAGTTTCCTGTCTTCTGAGTCCTGCAAACTGTTCCAACTTCTGCCTGTCAGCCTATTTCAAAATCGCTTCAATAATTTTTTGGTTATCTTTTAGCAGTACCCCACTCTACTGGTACCAATTTACTGTTATTAGTCTGTTTCCACACTACTGATAAAGACATACCTGAGACTGGGCAATTTACAAAAGAAAGAGGTTTAATTGGACTTACAGTTCCACATTCCTGAGGAAGCCTCACCATCATGACAGAAGGCAAGGAGAAGCAAGTCACATCTTATATGGATGGCGGCAGACAAAGAGAGAGAGCTTGTGCAGGGGAATGCCCCTTTTTAAAACCATCAGATCTTGTGAGACTCATTCACTATCATGACAGCAGCACGGGAAAGGCTTGCACCCATTAATCAATCACCTCCCACTGTGTCCCTCCCACAACACGTGAGAATTCAAGATGGAGATTTGGGCGGGGACACAGCCAAACCATGTCAGATGGTAATAAATATGAAAGATAGGATTGTATTGATGGGACACATTATTATATTATGCTCTCCTTTGTTTCTCTGGTGCTGGAGATGCTCCTGTTGCTCATTGGTTCTCAGAGTTCTATTTTTCCTTCAAAGATGCCTTCTGATAGAAAGATGTGCAACATAGTTCATCTTGACAAACATAAGAGAAGTGGGAAGTGATGCCATCAGCTCTCCTAGTATAAGTGATGAATAGATTTCTATGGGGAAAAACACTATGAAATACAATAATAGTCAAATCTTAGTGAAATAACTTATATCTAGGGCAGCTTTAAAGACACAGAAACCACCAACTCTGTATTAGTAAGCCAAGAAGTAAGCAATAGAGGGCAACTAAAATCAATTATTCTGCACAAATATAAATACCTCTAATCCAAAGTTCATGGCTGTTTTTCACTTCTTACATCAGAGCCAGGAAGCATTCTTTTTGTCAAAATTATAGGGATCTTCTTCACATGAGAGTTATAATACTAGTAAAGGCATTTCTTCCTCTGTTTCTTCTGAGTTGCTAAAGTTTAGTCACGTAGCTCAGGAGTCACTGTTTTCCCTGCATGATTAATGGAGTGACCAGTAAGATATGATATGATATACAAGTTTTTTAAATTGCTACCCTCATTATTAAAATGCATATAAACTATTAAGCACTCAGCATCTCTGTGAAATACTTTGAATGTATATGTGTGTCTGTGTGTGTTTCCGGAATTTTGGATGTGTCCCTGACACTTCATCTATTGTGTTTTCTATATACTTAGACTACATATTCAGATTCAATTAGGAAAGAGAAAATAAAAGATGAATCCTACGATGGTCAATTTTGTGTGTCAACTTGACTAGGCCATGGTACTCAGATATTTGGTCTAATATAATTTGAGATGTTTCTGTGAAATATTTTTTTCTTTCATCCTTTAATTTAATCAATGCCTATCAAATACCTAGGACTACTAAGAAAGTATTCATTAAGCATTTGCTTCATGCCAGGCCCTATACTTATTGTGTATAATTCTGTGGTGAGGATGGATGACAGTCTTGCTCTGGAGTGCAGTCACAATACAGTACCCATGTGCGATCATGGTATGCAGGAGAGATACCTGAGCCTGAGTAGGTTGGTGGGTGGGACAGGGCAGGTTTCCCAAAGGAAGTAAAATCTAGCTAAACTCCAAGCTATTATTAGGAGCTAGCCTCTTAAAAAAAGCACAGGGAAGTGACTTGTACTTTTATTTTTGTGTGTGTGAAATTGTCATGACACTTCAAATATATTTCTCAAGAAAATGCTCACTGGTGCCAGGAAGAACAGTTAAGCAGAAAGAGGCAGGAGGCATACTGGTTCCCTCATTAACACTTTTTCTTCTCAACATTTTCCAGGGCCTCACCATCACAGCCCTGAATTCTGAGTACTCTGCTGAAATTTACCAGCCTTTTAAAGGGAAGTGGGTCAAATAGGTAAATGGTCAGGCCCTTTCCCAAGGCCCAGTTGGGCTCTAAGTCCTCTGTATAGCTGCTGCTTCAGTCAGCTATTTCAGATGGTTGTCCTTCCTGCAAGTATTTTAGGGGCAAGGAAATAATTTCCCCATTCCCTATGTCTTTACTACCATTTTCTCCCCCTGTCAGCCAATGTACATTGTGGGAGGCCTCATTCCTTGAAGTTAGAGTGATGAGTAGGAGTCAGGCCTTGCTCTCCAAAACCTCATGGCACGGTGCTGCCTTGTTCTTATCTCTCCTTCCCTCTCCCAGTGTGTTGCAGTCCATGATCCCAACAAGACAGTCACCTTCCTCCAGGTTATTAGGGAATGTCATGTCTGGCAGAAGGTAGGGCCACCAGGCAAAACCTGAGAAGGCACAGGTAGAAGATCTATTTTATCCTCCAACCTGAATGACTTGGTATTTTGGCAGAAAATTCATGTGAGCTCAACAGATTTCTCATGCTGGTCTTCATCCTGGTTGCTATCCTCCTTCATAGGATAAAGACATTTGTCACCATTATTGTAAGTACGACAGAAGATTTTGATGGATGGTTGAACTCGGTTGAAATTTGCCCAAGGAGACAATGATGGAATGATGTAGGATCAGCCCCTGGTGCTGGCTAAGGGTAATAGCAGTGTCCTCCCTGTACTAAGTAGAACTTTTACTCCACAATGGGAGGGCACTCTGATTCCATTGGCACCTGCTTCGACTACTGGCTGGATGTCTCATCATTCATTTACTTTCTCGCCTACTTGTATAAAGCCCAGATCACCACGCTCCAAATGTCAGCACTGCTGATAATGAGCCAAGCATGGTGGTGGGGTTGTCTTTAAAAGAGCAGCCAGGCCTTGGTATGTATCTACCCTAGGGCCCCAGAACCTGAAATGAGAGGAGCAGAACAATGGATCATCTGCTTCCCAGGTTCCCCATGAGGGAACAGAGGCCAGATCATCCTGAGTGATTTTCCTTCTTCCCAGGGCTATGACATGTATGGGCACTGCATTTTCCTGTTCATCACCTATAACTTTCATATCCATGCCCTGTTCTACCCCTTCTAGCTGCTGGTGGGTGGGCTGCCCCTCCTGTCTATGGCAAAATAGATAATACATTTTGTAAAATATTTTTAAATGGAATCAACATTTAGATCAGTAGACTTTGAGTAAAGTAGATTGCCATTCATAATGCAGGTGGGCCTCATCCAATCAGTTGAAGACTTTAAGGAAAAGACGGGCCTCCCCAGATGAAGAGGGAATGTTGCAAGCACTTTTCCTTCAGACTTCAGTTGTGTCAATTCTTTCTTCCCTGTGTCTCCAGCCTGTTGGCTTTCTCTGCAGAGTTTAGACTTGTCAGCCCTACAATTGCCTCAATCAACTGAATCAATTCCTTAAAATATCCTGCTCCATACACTCCACACACATACACATTCTACTGGTTCTGTTTCTCTGAAGAACCCTGAATAACAGAGAGCTCAAGTGTTTTCAAAATGAATTCACATTTTAACAGAGAACTTTATTATATGAGAAGGTAGTTGCTTTTAAGTTTCAGAGAATTTGTCTTATAAAAACTAGAGGATTAATATCTAGATAACCTAATAATAGAGGCATAAAGTAAAACGTCTAACACAACCCACAGCAGTCACTATTTCCTCATTAGTCTTTGTACTAAAATGTAATCAAGTGTCAATAGCCACATGCGGACATCAAGATAATCCCTTATAAAGATCCATTATGTTTTATACAAACAGACACTTTGGCCAAATTCTTCAATAGGAAGTGCCTTTCTTGTCTTCAAATTAAATATCACCTATGTTTGTGTTAAATATGAAGAAACTGTATGATGGGAGAAGCAGAAAATAGCAATTGAATACAAATACAATCTTTTGTGTGGTGAGACTCAACTGTCTGCACTAGTAATTCTTAAACTTCATCACTTTTAAAACCAATGGAAGAAAAAGGAACAACTTTCCTCCAAGTTTGTAATTCAGCAATGATGAAATAGGTCCAAGATTTAGATAAAAGTTTGGTGATAGCTTGCAATTTTAATCCTTTTCTTAAGTAAAAATAAAAATAATCTATTGCACTCTAAAATAAAAAGAATCAGGAGAAATTTTCTACATGCTGAAGCAGTAGAGATATAGATAAGTGAAATACTTTCCAAAAATATTGACAAATAAATAAATAAACAAGTGCATTTTAGTTTCAAATTAAAAGATTGTTAATATTCAGTAAATTATGGATAGTAAAACATTTGTTAACATTTTTATTTTATTTCAACTACAAGTTAGTGATGCAAATACTTAAAAGTTTATTATGAGGGAAATATATTTTTATAGCATGCTTTCTTTAGATATGCATTTAACAAACGTTAAGTTATTTTCCTACTTTGGAAAGTGTTGCAACTGGAAGAAAAGAAAAAATATCTAAACATATTATTTCTATGAAGTGTTATACTTAAATAAAATGAGACATAAGTTAAATTTTAATTTACATTCAAAATTTAGAAATATATTTTAATTATGCTTTGACTGCTTTTTGTCACAGGGAGTAGCAACGACTTTTAACTTCTTTAGTTTACAGCAACCACAGCCCCATTATTAAAAGTATTCACAATTTTGTAAGTCAATATGAAATTCAAGACATTTAAACCTACCTTGGGAAAAAATAATTTTTTTTTTTTTTGCTATGTGCTTTTTAAAAAATAGACAAGACAGTTTGAGCAACAACCTACTTTCTTATGTCTCAGCATCAAAGGCCACAGTGTTTCCTACTTCTAAGAATATTATTGGAGATTCATTAAGTTTGTTTTAAAGGCTATCTGGACATACATAATCTCTAAGACATCACTTTCTAGAACATTCACTTCAATATGCACTCTTTCCTAAAACTGGCCTGATGAAAAACATGAATGTCATGGAAATATTATGGCTGTTTCCTTTTACACTTGCCTTTTCCCTTTTTTGCCACTTAAAAACAATATGATGTAATTCACCTTGGTGGCTTATCCTACACAGGGGTCAAACAAAGATTAGTGTCAGGGTACACCCCTTATTCAAGGTATAATTGACCCATTGGAAGAATATTTGTCTTCCCCTATGTGATACAAATTTTTGTTTCGTTAGGTGAAAGAAGCACATTTATCTGACCCCTGCTGGGATATTCTCCATTCATCTTGTTGAATGGAACAGAAATTCTGAAAATTATCTTTTAATGATCTTGCCATGGCCATCGCCTTACTGTTGTCAAAGTGAAACAGGCCCAGTGGTCCCATAGGCAGTTGTGTTTTGGATCAACATAGACATTAACCCTTCTGCTGTTAAAGCTTGAAACTTTTGTATGTTTTATGTGAGTTCCTTCCTCAGGAAAGGACCTTCAGGCCTTTCAACAAAAGTATCAAAGAGCTAAAACTCACCAGATCACCACATCCTGACAATGAGATGTCTGACCTCTCATTCATCATGACCGCTTCTGTGCCCCTCCTTAGTTCCTGTTTTCTTACACATCATTACCTTTCTTCCCTGCTATATAAACCCCTGATTGTAGTCAGTCAGGGAGATGGATTTGAGACTCAGCTCGCACACCCTTGACTGCCGCACCAAATTAAAACCTTCTTCCTTGGCAATACTGGTCATCTCAGTGATTGGCTTTCAGTGCAGTGAGTTGCAGGACCTAGACCAAACCCCTGGTGTCTCAGTAACAAAATAATGAATTTTTAAGAGAGTGAGTCCTACAGAAGTCATTAAAAAAATCTATATAAAATCATAAAGAGAATGATATCTTGTTTGTTGCATGTAACTTAATCATGGCAAGGATCTGCGCCTTTTCTAGCTATTCCATAAATTAAAATCAAGAAGAAAAATGTGTAACCTAGGGAGCTGACATCAAATCTTTATTCAAATTTGTTTTAAGTCAGACTTTTTCTTACAGAGAGTCGATCTGATTTAACAGTCTCAGTAGACAATGAGTTTGGCTTTCTTAATTTGATTGTGTGTTGGATATTTCTGTATATTGAATGAACAAATTATGTCACTACAGAGTTTTGATTAAAATTTATTTATAACATATAAGACCAAATTATTTTATTTTAAAAAGTTGCTAAAATATATTTTGAAATTAATGATATCTAAATATTTCAATCCTTTTAGATGTCTCTCTATAAAGAGTAAAGGATAAAGTGATATATTAGAAGACTCTCTATAAAAAGTTAAAGGCAGGCCAGGCAGTGGCTCATGCCTGCAAACCCAAATTTGGGAGGCCAAGGCAGGTGAATTGCCGTAACCCAGGAATTGGAGGAGTTGGAGACCAGCCTGGGCAACATGGTAAAACCTCATCTCTACCATATATATATATATATATATATATATATATATATATATATGTAAATTAGCTGGGTGTAGTGGTGCATGCCTATGTCCCAGCTACTTAATGGTTTGAGGTGGGATGATCACTTGAGCCCAGGAAGTTGAGGCTGCAGTGAGCTGTGATTGCTCTGCTGCACCCCAGCCTGGGTGACATAGTGAGACCCTGTCTCAAAAAGAAAAAAAAAAAAAACAACAGAGGGCTATTAGAGGCAATTATAAAACTTCAATTAAAATTTTGCTAACACTTTCTACTAAGAAAGAATAACTTTCAAAAATCAGTTGGCTTTCATCACTCTACCTTCAAAATCATGAAAATTATTGAGTTTTCCAGTGACTGGTTATTATTTTCATTTAGGTATTATTAATTGTGCCAATACTCACAAAGAACCCATAGAGAGAATATTTGAATAATACTGCCACAGTATTACTTTATATATTTAGTAACTACAAAAATGTATTTTTTAATGAATTGTGTCCTACTGAAGAATGTAATAAATGAATTAAAAACAAAGCAGTTCAATGTTCAAAGACCAAAAAAAAAAAAAAAAAATGAGTATCTTGCAACTCAGCAAGATGGTCTAATAGGAAGAGCTCTGGTCATTTCCAACTGAGGTACTCAGTTCATCTGATTGGGACTGGTTAGACAGTGGGTACAGCCCATGGAGGGCAAGCAGAAGCAGGATGGAGTGTTGCATCACCCAGGAAGTATAAGGAGTCTAGCCAAGGGAAGCTGTGAGGGACTGTACTGTGAGGGACAGTGCTATCTGGCCCAGATACTATGCTTTTCCCATGGTTTTTGCAACCAGTAGACCAGGAGATTCCCTCATGTAGGTACATCATCAGGGCCCTGGGTTTTAAGCACAAAGCCTAGAGGCCATTTGGGCAGACACCAAGCTAGCTGCAGGAGTATTTTTTTGTACCCTAGTGTACCTGGAACCCCCATGAGAAAGAATCATTCACTCCCTTGGAAAGGAAGCTAAAGCGAGGGAGCCAAGTGGTCTTGCTCAGTGGGTACCACCCGCATGGAGAACAGCAAGCTAGGATCCACTGGAAATTCTCACTGCCAACACAGCAGTCTGAAGTCTAGCTGGTATGCTCGAATTTGGTGGGAGGAGGAGCGTCTGCCATTACTGAGGCTTGAGTAGGTGGTTTTCGTGGTTTTCCCCCCCTCACAGTATAAATAAAGCTTCAGGGAAGTTTGGACTGCAAAGCAACTGTAGTCAGACTGCCTCTCTAGATTCCTCCTCTCTGGGAAGGGCATCTCTGAAAGAAGGGCAGCAGCCCCAGTTAGGGGCTTATAGATAAAGCTCCCATCTCCCTGGGACAAAGCACCTGGGGGAAAGGGTGGTTGTGGGCACAGCTTCAGTGACTTAAATGTTCTTGCCTGCTGGCTCTGAAGGGAGCGGTGGATCTCCCAGCACAGCGCTCAAGCTCTGCTAAAGGACAGAATGCCTCCTCAAGTGGATCCCTGACCATTGTACCTCCTGACTGAGAGACACCTCCCCATAGGAGCCAGCAGACACTTCATACAGGAGAGTTCTGGTTGGCATCCATCAAGTGCCACTCTTGGACGAAGCTTCCAGAAGAAGAAGCAGGCAGCAATCTTTGCTGTTCTGCAGGCTCTGCTGGTGATACCTAAGCAAAGAGGATCTGGAGTGGACTTCCAGTAAACTCCAACAGGCCTGCAGAAGAGGAGTCTGACTGTTAGAAGGAAAACTAACAAACAGAAAGCAATAACATCAACATCATCAAAAAAGGACACCCACACAAAAACCCCATTCAAAGGTCATCAGCATCAAGACCAAAGGCAGATAAATCCAAGAGGATGAAAAAAAAGCAGCACAAAATGCTGAAAATTCCAAAAACCAGAATGCCTCTTCTCCTCCAAAGCAGCACAACCCCTCGCCAGCAAGGGAATAAAACTGGATGGTGAATGACTTTGATGAATTGACACAAGTAGGCTTCAGAAGGCGGGTAATAACAAACTCCTCTGAGCTAAAGGAGCATGTTCTAACCCAATGCAAGGAAGCTAAGAACCTTGAAGAAAGGTTACACAAATCGCTAACTAGAGTAACCAGTTTAGAGAAGAACATAAATGACCTGATGGAGCTGAAAAACACAGCACGAGAACTTCGTGAAACATTCACAAATAACAATAGCCAAATCGATCAAGCAAAAGAAAGGATATCAAAGATTGAAGACCAACTTAATGAAATAAAGCATGAAGACAAGATTAGAGAAAAAAGAATGAAAAGGAATGAACAAAGCCTCCAAGAAATATGGGACTATGTGGAAAGACCAAACCTACGATTGGTTGGTGTACCTGAAAGTGACAGATGGGGGACAAGGGGAGGGATAGCATTAGGAGAAATACCTGATGTAGATGATGGGTTGATAGGTGTGGCAAACCATCATGGCACATGTATACCTATGTAACAAACCTGCACGTTCTGCACATGTATCCCATAACTTAGATTATAACAAAAAAATAGTATTTTAAATATATATATATATATATAAACAGTTAAATATGTTTGGGCATAATACAGATGCTGATAATTAAATGCATATTTTATTACTATTTAAAATTGTATTGTGTTCAGTAATAAAATACAAGTTAAAAGATAAACAAATTAAAATTTCTGAAGTGAAAGAAAAGATTCTTCAGTTATTAAGTGTATAATAGTGGATATTGTATCACAAGGCTGCATTGGGTACCTTCTAAAGAGTTGTTGTAAACTGCCGATATTAACCACATATCCCATGTCAAATAATTTGCACTATTTTTAATGTATCTGAGAAGGAAACAAACAAAACAAAACAAAACAAAACAAAACTGTGGCATGTTATCACATGACTCCTTGGTCCAATATAGTAGCCACTAGCCACATATGACTGTTTCAATTAAATCTAAATTTAATTAAGTTGAAATTAAGTCCTCAGTCACACCAGCCACATTTCAAGCAATTGATAGTTACATGTGGCAAATGGCTATCATATTGGACCAAGTAGATATATAAAATTTCTACCATTACACAAAGTTCTATGAACAGATCTGTCATAGAAAATTGCATTAGTTTCAGCATTAAAGTCTCTAGATATTATATGAAACTAGTTTTTCCACCAGATTTTTCTACAAAAACAAGCACATATCCTTTTTTCCTGTCACCCATGAGGAGGCCAAAATATGCACAGATTTTTTGGAATTCAAGTATTTCAGGAAAATTTCTTTTTGCAACTCATAACTAAAATACTGCATTTTAATTAAAGCTTATAACTAGTTTTTGTAATTTTTGATATACCTACCACTGCTTACATCACAACTAACTTACGGTTTATCTTAATTTCAAAAGATGATGCAGACTGGTATCCACAATGTGACCTGCCAGAAGGGATAACTTCTATTTCTCTTTTGTACTGACCTACAGTGCTTACTAGGTAGATAATATGGAAAAATAGGAATAGAATTTGTTTTAAGCTACCCCTTGCGATTAGATTCTCTAGCAAAGAAATTACAAAGGCAGAACAATTCCTTGTGGTTCAGGACAAAAGCTAATCACTAATGCAATTGTAAAAAGATATTATCCCCTTATATAGAAGTACACAATTGGGAACATTGAGAGTTTAGTGATATATTGATGACATTTGTGATATGAAAGGGAAATATGTTTTTTTTAAAAATTTGCTACTATATTAGAACTGATATAAAATTGCCAGAGTATATTTATAGTTAATAATTCAAGTCACATAAAAATATAATCAGATTTTTAGAGTATAGCTATAAAGGCATTAGTTTCATGTTTCACCAAGCCTCAGTAAAAATGAGTTCCTTTAAAGTAGAAGAAATCTAAGTTAATTTTAATGAAATAACAGTATTTGAAAACCTTTATGCTTTTTTAATGATGTTTATGTGTCCTTTGTTTACTCTGTCATTGTGCTTTACAGTCCGTAAAAGTAATCAATCTTTATTCTGTCACTGAGTTAATGTTTCTTAAATTAACATTTATATCAGAACAGTTTAGATTCACAAAAATATTACAAAGATGCTACAGATGGTTCCCATATACCACACACCCAGTTCACCCTATTTATTAACATCTTACATTAATACTGGCATTTATTACAGTTAACGAAGCACTATTAATTCATTATTATTAATCCAAGTCTTTATTTAGATTTTCCCAGTTTTTAACAAAAGTTATTTCTCTATCTCAGCATCCCATTCAGATAACTACATTATATTCAATTGTCCTGTCTCCTTAAGATACCCTTTGCTGTAATAGTTTCTAAGTCTGGCGTTGTTTTTGATGGCCTTGACAGTTTTGCAGAGTATTTGTCATTTGTTTTGCAGAATTTTCCCTAATTGGTTTTTGTCCAGTGCTCTTCTCAAGATTAGACTGGGGTTATGTGGTTTTAGGGGAAAGACTACAGAGGTAAAGTGTCATTTTTATAGCATGATATCAAGGGTATATACTATAAATCTGATTTATTGCCATTGATGTTGCCCTTAATCACCAACTGATGCAGTGTTGACTCCAGTTACTTTTTTAAATGTAAAGAAAAGTAGGTCCCAATTGCACAAACTTACATAAACGTAAAGAAAAGTAGGTCCCAATTGCATAAGTACTCAAATAAAAAATAAACGTCAAGATAATTTGAAGGTACAATGATTTTTTTAAAATGGTATATTATTTAGAATTAATTAATTGGTAAAAAGCAAATAAAGAAACACTTAAGCAACACACCAGTAATATATTTTTTAGTGAATCTAGATTACAGAGAGCTAATTTGATAATTTCCACATACAAAGAGGTAGATAATTTCTATTCATTAGAAATTTAAAACAAACAAACAAAAAATATTGAAATCTCAAGTCAGATCAGTCCCTTTTTGGCTATACAGCCCTTGCAACTCCATAGCTGCGCTATCAGGTTTGTGTTACTGGAGAAGAGGAGACCCCTGCCCAGCTGTTCTTGTGTGTGTAATCAGTTTATTTTAAAATACATTAATCAAAAAATTTCATCAAAAAAAGAAATCACTAAGTCATATAAATGACTAGTATAGATATCATACATATATTTTATATATAATGTCAACATACCTTGAGATCATTATCAGTCGGTTTTTAAATCACCTTTCAGAAAAACATGTTGGACATACACAAACAAAATTTATTTCTAGTTATGGATCTCTCTGTGACTTGGCACAGGTAAATACAAGACATAATGTGCTCCAACACTAATTTATAATCAAGCAATGCTAAAATATTAAATCATAAATTTGTCTTACCAATATTTACTCCAAGTAAAATTTTAACTGATATAATGATACTATGTTTATATTTTCACTAATGAAATGCCTCCCTGTGCCATCCCCCCAACCACAATTATTCATCATGATTCCAGCTCTACCTTTGCTTAAATTTACGGCAATTGTGATCCTAGACAAATTAAATCTTTATAAAAATTTCGTGGGTTCATATCCTGTGGCACATTGTATATATGTTAAATAATTTCCTGTTAGAAAAACACTACAAAGTTGTCACACTTAAATTTACTGCAGCAACAATTATAGCCCTTCAGAGTTATGATAGAGTGAAAGCAAAAATACTGAGGGCTGCTTCAGGCAATCGAGAAGTTCTGGTGTCAGAAATCTTTTGTTCGTAGGCAAAGCTTGGATGCCTTCCAGGTAACTAGGCTAAACATTTCTAAACAATACTGCACCGTTGATCCCAAACCATTTTTTACTTCCATGTTGCTGTAATTATGGCCAGAGCCAGAGTGAAATATGACTCTCTTGAGAATATGTCATTGGCAAACGTGGAAATTTTATCCAGAAATGTTGGTTGGACACAGGCAGTGCAGTAATTTGAAACTACTGTTTCACATATCATATATCAAAATAAATGAATTAGCATGGTTAAAATAAGAATGCCCATATTTAAGTGTTCTGATTCATTTTTTTCTTATTTTTCGAGGAGGCATATTTCTCGTTATGTCACACAGCAAGTTTTAAAATATTCTGTATCTTAGAAACTGACTAGTTCAGTTATTTTCATTAGTCCTACTCAAGAAACGCATTAATTGTATGGAAAATACTCTTTGCCTTGTCAGAACATAACTATTGTTGATAACTATGAGATTATACATAATGAATAAACATTTGCTCAAGAAAACATAATGATGTATACACAAAAATTATGCAATTAAAAGTATATGGTGTAAGGTTTAGATTCTGAACTGTTAACAACATGCAACAAGAATCCCAAAAGAAGACATTCATTCAATTTATCTTTGAATCTCTAAAGACTAGTAACATATAGTAGAAAATCTAAAAATAATGGTTGTTAAATAATTGAAAGAACCATATTTTTTAGTTTTTTTTTTTAATAAAATGCTGGGTGCAAGTAGGATACCTATATGTTTATCTATCTATATAAATTTAATCAGCCTGTCAGCAAATATTTTAAAGGTTTTAACTATATGTTAACATGAATGTTATAACTCCTGTAATGGATAAGGCTAATGTTTCATATGTCAGATTTTTCAGTGAACAAATGGGGTGATTTGTAAAGAAGAGGTGTAAAAAATAGAATTACAGTACACAACCAAGTTTGAGGAGGAAAACATAATGTTACAGCATCAGAAAGAGTATAAAATGGGATCATTTCTCAAGTATTCAAAGTGATAATGTGGCAATAGGAAAAACAATTAGTCTATGTATGCTGGTTTTAGATTGCATCATCAGTTAAGGCAAAGAAAAAAGTACTACAATGAATTGCTTCCTTAAGTAAAAATGTGCAAGTTGCTTGCTAATTTCAAAAGAGTTTTTGCTTGAAAATATTATTGTAAAATGGGCATTTAATGAGTTTATTTAGGAACCTAGAATATGTAAATTTAAATTTGAAAATTATCTGGAAATATTTATATTTTCACTTGGCAAGTAACTCACTAAACCATATATATATGTTATATATATATATAATATATATAAATGTATATATATAATATAAATACATTTTTGACAACTTTTTGAGATATAGTAAATTGATATACAATGCAGTCTTTTATTATTCATAACTTGACAACTTTGAAATAAGAACACATCCCTGAGACAATCACTACAATCAACAGGATCAACCTATCTTTCACCCCAAAAAAACTTACTCATGTCTCTATAAAATCTATTTTGTCTTGCATCTCTCTTTATCTCCTTCCCCAGGCAATCACAGCTGTACCTTCTTTGATTATACATTAAGTATTATTTTCTGGAGTTTTCAATCAGTGGAATCATAGAGGATGATACATTTGTGCAAATTTTTCAGACAGAATGATTATTTGAGTATCGTCTATGTTGTAGGCATCAATAGTTCACTCATTTTTTTATTGCTTAGTGGTATTCTACCATATCAATATATCACGATTTGTTTATCCATTTCCCTAGTGGGGAAGTCTGAGTTGTTTTTGGTTTGGGGCTATTTCACTGATAGCCCCTAACACTCATGTATAAGCCTCTGTATGGACATTTTCTTTCTTTTTTTCTGGGTAAATACCTAGAAGTGAAATTAATATTATTATATAATAGGTGTATGTTTAATATTTTAGAAAAATGTTAAACGTTTTCCAAAGTTAAAATTTTAAATTTATGTTTGAATCAGCGAGGTGTGAGACTACCAGTTTCCCACATTCCCATCAACATTTAGTATGGGTAAGCTTTGTTTTTGTTTTATTTAGTTTATTTTTAATCTTAGTTATTCTAATGAGTATATAATGCTATTTCATTACATATTTAGTTTACACCTTCCTAATGACTGCTAATATTGGACTCTTCATATACTTGTTATCCATATGTCTTCTCTGATGAAGTTTTTGTTCAAATCTTGTACCTATTTTTTTATTGGTTTATTTGTTTTCATGTTACTGAGTTTTGAAAGTTGTTTATATTTTTCTAAATACAAGTATTTTAGCAGACATATAATTTGCAAATTTATTTTTTTAGAGTATCAAAGTAAAGTTTTTAATTTTGATAAAGACTAACTTATCAATTCATTAGTTTATGGTTTGAGTAATTGAGGTTGTACCCACAAATTCTTTACAAGGTCACAAATATTTTCTATATTTTACTAGAAATTTATAGTTGCGGCTTTTGCATTTAATTATGTGATCTATTTTGAGTTAATGTCTGTCTATAATGTGAGATATGCTTTAAAAATTAATTTTTGTAACACAAATGGATACTCTATTGTTTCAGTACTATTTGATGAAAATATATCTTTTTCCCACTAGATTGCCTTTACAACTTTGTCAAAAATAAATTTCCATATATCTATGGCTCTGTTTCTGCACTCTATTCTGTGCCATTGGTCTATTTATTTATCTTTATCCTAATACTGTCCTGATTTGATTACATTTATTTTATCATCATCTTGAAATAAAGTCAGTTAGTGCTGGTCTTCATAACTTTGTCTCTCATTTCAAAGTGTTGAGACTATTCTATGTTCTTTGAATTTCCCTTTGAATTTCGGATTCATCATGGCAATTTCTGCAAAAACGCATTGTGGAAATTTTGTTGGACTGCATTGAACTTATAGATAAATTTGCATAGAATTATCAATATTGAGTTTTCTGATCTATGAACTATGTCAATCACTCCACTTATTAATATCTTCTTTAATTAATTACATCAGTGTTTTGTAATTGTCCATGTATGGACATTTTACATAATTGTTTAAATTTATCCATTAATAGAATTTTAAAGTTACTTTAGGCCAGGTGTGGTGACTTGCACCTCTAATCCCAGGACTTTGGAAGGATGACGTGGGTTGATTACTTACACCCAAGAGTTCAAGACCAGCCTGGGCAACATAGAGAGACCTCACCTCTACTAAAAATAAAAATAAAAATAAAAAAATGAAGCAGGTGTGCAGACACACCTGTAGTCCCAGCTACTTGGGAGACCAAAACAGGGAGTTTGAGGTTGCATTGAGCCATGATGGTGCCAATACATTCTAGCTTGAATATCAGAACAAGACTCTGTCTCAAAAAAATAATAATAACAATAAATAAAAAGTTTTTAAAAAGTTATTTTAACTTCTAATTGTTCATTGCTAGTATATAGAAATACAAAAGTGTTTATTTTTATTTATTTATTTATTTATTTTTACTGATTTCATGTTCTACAGCATCACTAAATTTATTTGTTGTTCTAGTAGCTTACTTTCAAGATTTTGCTGGATTATATGCATATATAATGATATTATCTGAAAATAAAGAAAATATCACTGCCTTTTTTCTTATCTGGATGTGCTTTATTCATTTTTCTTGCCTGATTGCACTGCCCAGTATTTCAGTAGAATGTTGAATAGAAGTTGTGTGAGCAGATATCTTTCTTGTGTTCCTGTCTCTGCTATAATTTTTATAAATGCACTTTATCAATTGAGGATGTTCCCTTTTATTTTTGGTTCCTGATAATTTTAATCAGGAGTTAATGTTGCATTTTTTGAAATGCCTTTTCTGATTTGATTGAGATAATTGCTAAATGGGAATAACACTTAAAAGTCATCGATTATAATTCCTGAATAAGAGGAGCAATGAGGAGGAGGAGAATACAGAAAAGATATTAGGATTGCTGAAACTTTTCAATTTTGATTTTAAAAATTCTGAAATGGGCCGGGTGCAGTGGCTCATGCCTGTAATCTCAGTACTTTGGAGGCTGAGGCTGGTGGGTCACCTTAGTTCAGACGTTCAGGACCAGCTTGACCAACATGGCAAACCCCATCTCTACTAAAAATACAAAATTAGCCAGGCATGGTGGTGCATGCCTGTAATCCCAGCTACTTAGGTGGCTGAGGCAGGAGAATCACTGGATCCCAGGAGGCAAAGGTTGCAATGAGCTGAGGTCATGCTGTTGCATTTTTAGTAGAGGTGAGGTCTCTCTATGTTGCCCAGGCTGGTCTTGAACTCTTGGGTGTAAGTAATCAACCCACGTCATCCTTCCAAAGTCCTGGGATTAGAGGTGCAAGAAAAAAAAAAGAAAACAAGAGCAACACTCCATCTCAAAAGAAAAAAAAAAAGAAAAAATTGAAAATGAAAGATCCATGAGTCTAAACAGACTTCAAGCACAATAAACATAAAGAAAAATATGCCAGGTAGATTATAATGAAATTGATTAAAACCATTGATAAAAAAAATGTTAAAAACAGTCAAAGAGAGCTCATTACATAGAAAAGAACAAAGATGTGGGTAAAAGCAGATATCTGATTGAAAATAATGTAAACAAGGTGACTATGGCACAACATATTTAAAACACTAAAGAGAAAAAAAATGTCAAGCTTATATTCTACACTCACTGAAAATCTTTCTTAAAAGTAAGTGAAATAGAAACCCATCAACATGCAAAAACTGAAAAGATCTGTCACCAGGAGATCTACACTATGAGAAACATTTAAGGAAATCTTTCAGCAGAAGAAAGTAACACTGGATTGAAATCTAGAGAACCAAATGCAATAAATGGTAATGTAATGGGTAATTTTTTTTTTAGATCTTTAAAAATGATAGTTGACAATTTAAACAAATAATAACAATAAATTGTGGGCTTTATAACATATATGTGAGTATGACGTCTAACAATATTATAAGGACCAGGCTAGGAGAAATGAAAATATGCTACTGAGAGGTTCTTACACGATATGTGAAGTGGAGTGATATTACTTGAAAATAGACTTTGATAAGAAGCATTCATTATTTTATGATTTGAGGGCATAGAGAATGTCTGATTTACAGTGATGAAATCTTTCATAGGTGATCATTAAACACATAGCTATGGTGACCATTCTGAATGACACCTTGAAGAGTTGGAGGTCTATGCTACAAGATGCTGTTTATAAGTTGAAACATGAGATGATATATAATGTCATTTAACAATGTCCAGTAGGAAAGTACATAATTCACATACTGTAGAGGGTAATCTATTCTGATTATCATGTGTAGGTAGCAGGCCTGCATATACACATAGCAGACCCATATGTGTGTGTCAGGGACTTGAGGGATTTACTGTGGTTCTTGTTGCTTCCATGTCTGGTAAAAAATAAGAATGGCCAGATCAGAGGGTAAAATACTAAGGCCTCTGGTCCCTCAGGATTTGAAAATCTGGATGACTCTGCTATGCAAGCTACCTAGGGAGACTGAAAAGGTGTCTGAGACTGATGCCAAAATAGTATTGATGGCAGTGGTGGCTCATCTGGAGTGGCCACTGCCATGATGCCAGCTGCAGTGCGGGAGGCTTAGCTGGTACTGCACCCTCTACATAGCTGATGTAAGCCAGGATCAGGCAGAAACCCCGTCCCCTTCTAAGTTGGCATGGTGGGAGCTTCACATTCCCCAGGCACAGCTCCAGTCACCTAGCTGTGGCTACAGACAGGGCATCTCCGCACTCTTGAAGGCCCAGAAAGCATCCCCCTACCCCTGCAGGCTTGGAAGTGCTTGCTCCTGTGGCTTGGCCTCTCCCTGCTCCTGGTTCCTTCTCCAATGTTAGAGCAAAGTTGAGACCAAGTCTGGTGCTGTTAAAACCCAGCTCAGTGTGTGCACACTTGGGGCAGCACTGACATGACAGCCCCCTGACACCTCAACTCCTCTGGACTTTGGATGTTGAAGAACACAAGAGGGAGGCTGAGGTGGGGGCTGAGGGTGGCTCAGCATGGGCCTTCAGGCACCCCTCTGCACAAACAGACTGGGCAATGGCAGGAGGAAGACAGGCTGCTGCACAGAAAGTAGTAGGTCCTGGTAAACTCCCACCTTCAAGCCAGAAATGGCTTGAAGCCTGGGGGCCAGACTGATGTACCAGAATAAGAAGTTAAGGTGCTATTTTTTGTGCCACCCATGAACAAATCAGGACACACTTCCTCCCCTCTGAAGCCCATAAAATCTCTGGACTCAGCCAGACTCAAGGAGACAATGGGATGACCTTCCTGCAGAGAGGAGCTACTACTCTAGGGTCTCCTTTCTGGTTTGAGCTGAATACTTGTTGGGATGTGTTGCCTGTAGAGAGGAGTTACCCACTGTGGGTCTCCTCGGAGTTGTTCTGTTGCTCAATAAAACTCCTCTCCACCTTCCTCAACCTCCACTTATCTGCATCCTTCATTTTTTCCTGTACACATAACAAGAATTCAGGACCCATAGGTTGTCAGGGCTAAAAGAGTTCTAACACAAACAGGCTTCAACCATGCCCCTTGCTTGCCATGTGGTGGACCACAAGAATGAGAAAAGAGAAGGGAGAAAAGCTACAGCCCTTCGGGGAGCCTAGACCTAGGAGCTCCTGAGCCAGGGCTGTGACATCTTATCTGGGACTCTGCAATTCCTAGTGTCTCCAAGCTTCTAAGCACCACTGTGTTCCCAAGTCCCAGCTGTGGAGGCTGCTTGGGGTATGCCTGGTCCAGCTGCAGCCTCGCAGGGAGTTGGTACCCATACTGGCAGCTGGAGTGGCTCACCCCACTGCAGCTAGAGTGCTTGGCTGTGCACAGTGGCTGGACCCCATGTTCGCTCACTCACACACCTCTCTCTGTTCCACACACCTCTCTGGCTCATCCTCGGCAGGCATGAAATTTAGGTTGGTAATGCTAACTGAGGGCAGCCTGCCATGCTGAGTTGGCTAAATGAGCTCAGTAGGCAAAGGTGCCATTGGCCACAACGGTTTTCAGCTGGTCAAGCAACACCCCAAGGATCCAGTGACAGTATTCATACAGGAGGTTGCAAAACCATTAGTTATGGTCTCAATACTAGCTACAGGGTGTGGATGATATTTGTTCCACTAACTTTCCTATCTTACATTTTTTTGAGTGTGACAAGCCACTGCATTGAGTGCACTTGATTTGGGGTGTACACTAATTTGAATGTACCAAGTAATTATTTGTGTCAGATGCTTATAGTGCACTGATACACATATTTTCAGCCCATTACTGATTCTAGTTGCAGCTGTAATTAACAGTTCCTATGTAAACTCTCAGTATTTGAATTCAAACCCCCACACTGCTTTTAGATTTTCTGTTCTTAATTTTTGTTTGGTTTTCAAAACTACAGGAATATGTTGTTGCAGGAAGTCAGGGACCCCGAACAGAGGGCATGGCTGGAGCAACAGCAGAGGAACATACATTGTGAAGATTTCATTTTAATATGGACATTTATCAGTTCCCAAATAATTTCTTATTCCTATCTTTACTTTAATCTCTTAATCCTGTTATCATCATAAGCTGAGGATGTACAGCACCTCAGGACCACTGTGATAATTGTGTTAACTGTACAAATTGATTGTAAAACATGTGTATTTGAACAATATGAAATCAGTGCACCTTGAGAAAGAATAGAATAACAGCAATTTTTGGGAACAAGGGAAGACAACCATAAGGTCTGACTGCATGCGGGGTTGGGCAAAAAGAGGTATATTTTTCTTCTTGCAGAGAGCCTATAAACGGACGTGCAATGAGGGAAGATATCACTAAATTATTTTCCTAGCAAAGAATATTAATATTAATACCCTGGGAAAGGAATGCATTCCTGGAGGGAGGTCTATAAACTGCTGCTCTGGGAATGTCTGTCTTATGTGGTTGAGATAAGGACTGAGATACGCCCTGCCTGGTCTCCTGCAGTACCCTCAGGCTTACTAGAGTGGGAAAAAATTCCACCCTGGTAAATTTGTGGTCAGACTAGTTCTCTGCTCTCAAACCGTGTTTTCTGTTATTTAAGATATTTATCAAGACAATACATGCACCGCTGAACATAGACACTTATCAGTAGTTCTGCTTTTGCCCTTTGTCCTGTTCCCTCAGAAGCATGTGATCTTTGTTCTGCTTTTTGCCCTTTGAAGCATGTGATCTTTGTACCTACTCTCTGTTCTTACACCCCCTCCCCTTTTGAAACTCTTAATAAAAACTTGCTGGTTTGAGGCTCAGGTGGGCATCATGGTCCTACCAATATGTGATCTCACACCTGGCAGCCCAACCCTAAAATTCCTGTTTGTACTCTTTCTCTTTATTTCTCAGCCAGCTGACACTTACAGAAAATAGAAAGAACTTATGTTGAAATATTGGGGGCAGGTTCCCCCAGTAATATGTGATAGCTCAGAATGTGAGGGATGAAAGGCTGAGGAAATTTTCATTTTTTTAGGGTTTGAAAGTTAAAGGCACCAACGTTCTGTCTTTTGCAAGACAAAAATGATACAAACATTGGCATGATTTTTCAGATGGATCACAGCAAGATCTAAATTCACTTTATTAATGTTATCTCTTATTTTATCTCACTCTTATAATTCCCTCTTACCTCATTCTTAGGATCACCTTCCAAATCAAATAGCTGTATGTGTCACAGGTTTACTTTTCAGGAAACTCAAACCAAGATTTCCTACACCTGAGGTGACCCCAGTTTTTCCTAGTGTCAGCAATTCTATTGAACATTTCAGTTCAACATCTTCTTCTCATTCATACTCTGCATTTCATTATTTCCTAAGAATATTCATTGGAGCCATGGGATCCAAAATATAATTATTTGCAAGGTTGTGATCATGGACTAACAAATTGCTGTTCAAAACATGTACCAATTTACAAAGCTACCAGTGGTATATGCAGCTAGTTCCTAACTGAAAATGTTTCTTTTGCTTGATAAGGTAAAAACATTTTAAAACCAAAATATTTTGATTGAGAAGAGTACTCAACCTTGATAAAAAATTTGCATGATTTTGACCAAACTGAGAAAAAAGTTTATATGTCACATATAATAATTTGTTCTATTTTGTATTTTAAATATATGGCTTGTTTATACCCAATTCTCTTGACAAATATATTTTTGTCTCTTATTTAATTAAGCACAAATCTAGAACACACTGAATAAGATAGTAACTATAACTACGTGATAATCAATTCTGACTATTGGAGGTAGACAATATTATTGCTTTATACTTGGGATTACATAATTTATTTTAAAATTTATATTTTGCTGTTTAATTAATTGAAGAGATTTTTCTTTTAGTGGGAATTTTTTCTAGATGATTTCAAATATGAAAACCTGAAAAAATGAATAATATATCATTTAAAATGATTAAAAATTATTGTAGTGACATATGTATTAGACAATGATACACATGGCTAATAAAGCAATCCATTGAAATGATATTTTATTGGTTTATAGAAATGTGAACTGTCATATGCCAGTTCTTGTATGCCAGTAATAGACACCCTCCCATGATAAAAGAATATTTGTGTTTGATCTGTACTTTGAAATTGTCTTTTTATAACTGGTACAGATATCCTTTTCAAAATAAATACATTTATATTCACTCCATGTTCTTATTACATTTATTTGTAGTTATATTTTTCCATTATTTTAGATGTGTACAGTTTTTCTTTTTTAGCAATGCTACTACTTTGAGAGGGTTATGTATTGGGAACATTCTAATCCAGTATTTAATAAAAATAATGTGCATTGAAATGAAAAAAAACATATTGGTCAAATTTTCTCAAACAAAATAGCTTATTTTTTAAATTCTTTTACCACTTCAAATCAAGTAGTACAAAACGCTTTTAAAAGATAGCAAACTTTTTCTATTAAGAGGTTCAAAAGTCAAAATTTCTATCCAACATATTTTTAAAAGTTTGTATATAATTAAATGTTCTATTGACTCCTGAGTTATTATCTTCTGATGATAAACTTTTAAATTTTGTAAAAACTGAAACCATTTCTTCTACCAAATTACATTTTCTGGTCTAGAAATCCCAAAGTTAACTCACCTAAAAACTAATTAGTTTAGATAATATATAGTTTTAGTGCACATCTGTGATGAGAAGACTTAAAGGCTACTGGTTCATAATTTAAATCAATAAAATAAAATTTTTTCTTTTTTTCCTAGAAAATAAAATTTGCATTTTTATATCTAATTGAATGTGATGATAACCAATGGTGAATTTTTAATAATTAATAAGTATATTATTAAATTTTTATATTATTGAATTAACAAATTTTATTAATAATTATCTTCTTTATTAGCAAAATTAATGAGAGTGTAAATTACTGTTTAAAGCTAGTTCAATGCTCTTTTCTTGAATTCATAACAATATGTCAAAAACACTTATTTGGGTGATTACTGACATTAATACCAAGAATGTTATAAGTTGCTACAATTGGACCACTAATTTAATATAAAATTAAATAATTTAAATTTAAATTAAATTAACAGAATAAAATTAGAACTCCTCTTTATATGGTATTTACATATAAATATGTATGCTGAATTTTTTATTTGTAGTGATTTTTATATTAACTCCATACTGCAATTGAACACTTTTTAAAATATAACAAAAATAAGAGAAAATATGATAATCTGGTGGTATTCTATCTCTAATTTCAAGCAACATGATGATGTATAAATACTGAATTTCAAAGTGAAACCATTGAAAGTAAGTTGAAATAAACCTTATCTTAAAAGAACTTCAAATTAGTAAATTAACTTCTGAAGAGAAGTTTTAACAGACTCTTTAACCAGGAACATTGTGGTTAGTATTAATAAATCGAATTGCCATAAAAATCTGAGTAAATAGAAACTGGAAAGAGCAAAATGTTCGTTTGGTCTGAGATATATATATATATATATATATATATATATTTTTTTTTTTTTTTTTTTTTTTTGAGACAGAGTCTTGCTCTGTCGCCCAGGCTGGAGTGCAGTGGCCGGATCTCAGCTCACTGCAAGCTCCGCCTCCCGGGTTCACGCCATTCTCCTGCCTCAGCCTCCCGAGTAGCTGGGACTACAGGCGCCCGCCACCGCTCCCGGGTAGTATTTTTTGTATTTTTTAGTAGAGATGGGGTTTCACCGTGTTAGCCAGGATGGTCTCGATCTCCTGACCTCGTGATCTGCCCGTCTCGGCCTCCCAAAGTGCTGGGATTACAGGCTTGAGCCACCGCGCCCGGCGGTCTGAGATATTTCACCCTTAACTCTTCAGTATCTTATTGGGAAAAAAAAAAAAAAAAAAAGAGGTAGAAATGTATTTGAAAATTAGATAACACATATGTGATAAATTATTTATTATTAATTTGCAGCAGATGAAACCACATAAGCATCAGTTCAGAAAACAGATAACTAATTTGGACATGTGCCTTGGAAATGCTTGAGTTGGTTTGAGCCTTAGAGCAAAGGAAGAAAATTGAAGCCATTTCTGCTACCAGATTACATTATCTGATCTAGAAATAACAAAGTTATCTTTCAATATTTTGAAATGAATATTTTGAAGAAAATGGCAGCTATCCCATTCCCAATCAGTATGCAATTAGAATGAAATTCTGCCTTCCCTCAAGGCTATAAGATTCTGCTTTTCCTTTTATGCGCATATTAATGCCATTCAATAGGAGAATTACTAATTTTTGAGTAGCTTCCCGATGATTAAAAATATATTTTGTGCCTTTAATCGTTTGGAACACATCTTTACCAATTAGCTCTGTTTAAAAAAGAAACTTTAGTGTTACAATATAAGTGAAATATACAATGTCTGGCCATACATCTTATTTGCTATTCTGGTCAGGAGCTGCACAAAACTTGTGACTCTCTAATCTCCACATTGGCAAGTGCTGCACTATTTTTTTTTATATATATTATTGCAGCAGTCTTGTCTAACATGATGAAAATCTTTGTCATCATCAGAACTACAGCCTTGACTCATCTCCTTTTAAGTTTTCTTAATTTGTGTGATGAGAATAAAACATGAAGTTATTTATTAAGTTATTCAAATAATTTAGTGGGTTTGCAGAGAATTAGTCTTGAAGCATTTGATAGAATTTTTATTGGGAAAAAAATACAGAAAAACATCTGACAGAAAGGAAAGAGACTTTTCCTCTGGAGTAAATATGTTGGGATCATTCAAATGATGACATTCTTTTTACTGGAAGCTACATAATCACAAATATGCATGTTGCTAAGCATGAAATCTGTCAACATGCCCATCAGAAAACAGCAACTGAAGGTCACCAAACTTGGCAGGATATGCTTCTGAAAACTTCTCAACTTTATGGCAGTTGAAAATCTATTGACCTCTAGAATCAATACATTATTTTTGACAAGAACATTTGTTCTACTACAACTTAGTGGGATATGAATTAATTGTTACATTCTTACTGAGGAAGGCACACTAACAGAACCCATTAAACTCTATTTCACTGACTTGTGAGTAAAAGAAATTATAGAATACGTCACGAAAGTAAATAGATTGTTATAATTTTGTGCCTCTTGATTCAAGGGTTTCTTCTCCAGTAGAAACTGCTTAATTTTCTACTCATTATGAATTCTCCTTATTTCTTAAATTATCTATACTATTGGAGGTAGAAATATGAGCCCCTACCCCTCATAGAAAGACTTCACTTCTCAGGCTCCACCCCAGACAAAAATAGACAATGAAGTATAAGAAGCAGTAATTAAACCGTTACCTTTTCCTCTTCATTTATCTTTCTTTTGCAATGATATTCTCACTACAAGTCACATGTTAAAGATGGTGAAGATGAAAGACAGAACTGTGTGATATTGATGATATAAATGAGAAAAAAGTAAGCCTTTGTTTTGTTTAAACCATGTTTGTTTGTCTTAGGTTTCTGTAACTATCTTTATATAAGTTAGTAATTCCAGTCATGGGAACACTGACACCATTTGATAAAACATAATTTGTGAGTCAGTGTTTCAACATGGTTGCGACCAAACTGAGTGGCAAAGTTAGAATAGACTGCAAGGATTACACATCAATTTCCATTATGAATTATATTACATACTTTCATCTTATTTGTTATAAAATAGCCTCATTATTGAAATTCACTTTGCATTAAAATTGAAGGCTATTTTGTGTGTGGGGGGGGGCAGTTAAACAATAATTTCCCATTTTTTCCACCAAATTGATTCTTTATTATGTACTGAAACATATAAAATAAGAGAAATATATTTCTTTGTTACTAACATCAAGTTTCTTCAGAAGCAGACATTTTGGTGTGAAAGAGGCTGATTGGAGAGTATTATTATTATTATTATATTTTAAGTTCTAGGGTGCATGTGCACAACATGCAGGTTTGTTACATATGTACACATGTGCCATGTTGCTGTGCTGCACCCATTAACTTGTCATTTACATTAGGTATATCTCCTAATGCTATCCCTTCCCCCACCCCCACCCCACGACAGGCTCCGGTGTGTGATGTTCCCCATGCTGTGTCCAAGTGTTCTCATTGTTCAGTTGCACCTATGAGTGAGAACATGTGGTATCTGGTTTTCTGTCCTTGCATTAGTTTGCTGAGAATGATGGTTTCCAGCTGCATCCATGTCTCTACAAAGGACACAAACTCATCCTTTTTTATGGCTGCATAGTATTCCATGGTGTATATGTGACACATTTTCTTAATCCAGTCTATCATTGATGGACACTTGGGTTGGTTCCAAGTCTTTGCTATCATGAACAGTGCCACAATAAACATATGTGTGTATGTGACTTTAGAGCAGCATGATTTATAATCCTTTGGGTATATACCCCGTAATGGGATGGCTGGGTCAAATGGTATTTCCAGTTCTACATCCTTGAGGAATCACCACAGTGTCTTCCACAATGGTTGAACTAGTTTACAATCCCACCAACAGTGTAAAAGTACTCCTATTTCTGATTGGAGAGTCTTAAGATCACCACCTGTGGAGAAAAAGGGAAGGAAATAGGACTAGTCAGAGGAAGAAGTTGAGCAGTGATGCAGTCCTAATTTTAGCTTCAGTTGACCTCAGATAGAGCTCTCATGTTGAGATGGAAGTCTAGAGCGGCCTGCAATCAAGGCAAATGAGGCAAGGTCCTTATTACTCTGACACTGATCAGTCTTTGGATGGGCCACCCAAGGTAAGGGGTGTGAATTTGTGTGAGGTAGTTCTTGTCAGCTCAGGTAATTCCTGTGGATGTTGAGAGCCGGAAGCCTTGTGATAATCTCATGTCCAGCTGGGGCTACACATCCTCTATTTCTGAATGGGAATCTGGGTGACACAACACAGACTCTGAGAATATAGAGTGATTTTGTTAAGGAATTTAATTTCCAATGCAAAAAAAGTGATATACACATGCATTCTTCTAAAGAAAAAGTAAGTTGAATTAGATTGTCAATTTTTAAAAAACTTCTGCCTTAGATAAAATGTGTAAAAGTGCTTAAATTTTTGAAAATGGATACAAATACTGTTGATTTAGAATACAAGTGTATAAAACTTTAAACATTTAAAGCATTTAAACTAGATTAATTTTAGGCACTCTTAGGTGAATTCATCTTTATCTTGAGGCTTGCTGATAAAATTAAGGGCAATATTTTTGCTAATTGCAAATTTCCAGGTATGTTCAACAAATTATTATTTATCCGCAAACAGTGAGCAAGTAGAATAAATTCTTGCTTTTGTTGAATCTCTGATTACAAAATGTGCTATGGTAAATCACAATAAACATAAAAGGAATGACAGAAGAATTACAAAGTCATGCTGTACTATGTCCTCAAGCGAATTATTTATATTTTTATTTTCTCAATTTCTTACTTTTCAAGAATTGTTTCTTCATCAAAGTGACTTAATTAATGTTCTAAAAGCACTCTAGAGCCCATAGATGAAGAACACTGAACAAAGCGCCATTTTGCTTTTTATCCTTGTCATTAACTATCCATTTTTCTCAATTATTTCATCAAAAAAGGAAAGATAAGTAGCATTCCATATCCCTTCTACAAAGTTAGAAAAAAATAAGCATAACAATTCTTATTCATTGGAATGTTATATTGCCAATGCATTATTTACTGACTAATAGATCTATGATACATCTCATTATGCTGGCTAATAAAATTACTATAATCTTCAGCCTTAAGAATGTACAGATTCACAGTGGTGACACTTAATTTTTATGTACTACTGAAAGAGAAAAATAATTAGAAAGAAAAAAATAGTAAGATATTTTTCCTTTTCAGTTTTTAATTCTTATGACAAATGTCACTGTGCATTCTGATCTTAAAGATGTTAAAAGGCCATATGTTTTGTTTAGACATGTGATTGTCACAACCACCTACATACCGTTTTTAGACAGTCATGTCTGGCAATTTTTCTTTTCTTAAGAATGGTCCTATTAGATGATTACACATTAAATTTCTGTGGCAAATTGAAAACTATTTATTTTCCCTACCCATTTCTTTCTACTTCTGATTTAGTTGGGGCAATAGGAAAAAAATCAGAACACTAACCTCTAAAGTGGAGAAAGGAAGATCTGAATTATATTTCACTAGTCAGTCACAGTTAGCAAAATTTCTTTAGCAATGCCTTACATTTTTTAATATATGGAATATTTCTTAAGTATATTCAAAATTCAATAGAGAAATTCAAAGAAATCTATGTTCCACTTATGACTTCACTAATTAGAACTAATTATCCAGACTAAATGAGTAACCAAAGTTTCCATTTTATGTAATAACTTTAAATATATGGGAGGAGAGCAACATCTTCAGCTAGTTTTTGTATTTTTTCTAAAGTATTCACTCTGTGCTTAAATCTCTGTGCTTTAATCTGTATCCTGTGGAAGTGTGGCCACTTTAATCCTTTAATTGTCTTGAAACACAATTAGAAGACATTTCAAAAATATTTATTATTTAAATTTTCATGATGGAAACTTTCAAAAACCGGCAAAAATTAAGAGAATTGTATTATGAAATATTATGTACTGATCACCTAGCTTTTTCAATAATCATTTCAAGATATATTTTGCTTGAACTAGATCCCAGACACTATTGATAGGGACAGGAGACAGAGAAATTCTAGGCAAAAAAGGCAGGGTCCCTGTTGGACTCCCACCTTCAAGCCAAAAAGCCTGATACCACTACCCAAAGTGAGAACTTAGATCCCTGTTTTCCTGTTCAAATGCTACCTTTTCCTAAGCATTCATGACCTCATCCTGCCCCATCCTGTGCCTATAAAGACCCCAGACTCAACCAGCAGAGAGCAGAAGCAACTGGATGTTGGAGACTATAGTTTGACATCGGAGAGAAGCAGTTTGACTTAAGAGGGACAGCTCGATGGCATAACTTTAGAGAAGAATCCAGTCGGAGATGAGTGAACTTCAGGGGAAGATTACTTACCAGCTCCATCTCCTTTCCAGCTCGCCTTCCCACTGAAAGCCACTTTCGTTGGTGATAAAATTCCTCTCATTTACCATTCTTCCATTCGTTTGTTCAACCTTATTTTTCCTAGATGCCAGATAAGAGCTTGGGAGCCATGAGCACGCATAGGAAAGGCTGTCACACTGGACCTCTGACCTCGCTGGCAGAAGGTAGTCATCTCACGCAAAAAGGCGGAGGGCCCACTGAGTTGTTAATACTTAAGCCATCCACTATGGCAAAGCCAAAAGAGCCCTGTAGCATGCCCTCTGGGGCTTCAAGGATCACAGGCACCACGTGCCCCCAGATGCTGCCATGGGGCCCACATGGAATTTGTTCCTGCTGGCATCCAAAAGCACTTTCCCTGGCTCCTGTACCCACTCACCTGAGTGCTCACTTCTGCGAGGGGAGAAATGCAGCAGATCTGAGTGAGTAGAGTTCTCTCCTGCTGGCACTGAAGCAGCTGTCTGGTTCTAGCACTCATTCACTCCAGTTCTTGCCTTGTTCACTTGTGTGTTACCTTCCATGAGGAATTGAAAGCAAGAGGCTGAGTAAACCAAGCACCCTTGTCATGAGTCCCATGAAGGAGTCAGGGAAATATCCTGCTTCACTCTCCCATTAAATTCATTTCAATATGTATCTAAAAAACAAGAAATCTGAAAAAACAATAATCATATTAATGCTATTGTATCTTTAAATTTTAACAATTATACTTTCATATCACCATAATCTAGTCAATATTCATGTTTCCAAAACTTCATTTTTAAGAAACTACCTTTTATATTTGAATTAAGATATAAACAAATAATCTACATTGTGATTGGCTGTTATGTTTTTTAATTCTCTTTTAAATATATAGGTTTCTTTTGATCATTCTCTACCCCCCTCGTAACTCGTCATAGAAGAAACTGCATTGCTTGTTTTCTACAGTTCTAAATGTTGCTGATTATAGTCCAGTTCCTTTGTCTCTGAATTTCTGACTAAATGATAGGTAGGTCTGAAAACTTGATCAGATGTAATTATTTCATTGGTTGTGCTTGTAACTCCGTAAGGTGACAAGCAGGTCTTGTTCTTTAGAGAATGATAGCTTTAATTTCTCTAACGATCCTTACAAAGAACCACAACATTGGGAAGTGTAAAGGTCTGGCATTCTAATTCTATCATTGCTTGCCATTTATCCAAAATACTTCTTTAAAGAGAAACGTCCCTTCATAAATTTACCATTAACTGAAGCTAGTAAACTAAGGTTACTCCACAGGTGGAGCTAGAGATTTTCCAACTATTTACCACTGTTAAAATGAATATTTGATTTGGTAGCATCCTCCAAATGTGATCAATGACATTTTCTTTATTGTATAATTATAGATTCACAATTTAAACATTTACCATATTCCAATTCATTCTAATTGTGCCTATCAGTGCTTAAAGTCTTGATTCTTTTCCAGTGATAGTCTATTAGTCATCAATAATTTTTCTTTCTTTCTTATATGACAAGATGTTCAATGCTTATAATTTTCTGTTCCACTCTGGAATCTGCTGTTTCTCCTTATGGTGAGAAATGATCATTGTAAATAAAAACTTAGGTACTGGTTTCTTTTCAACATTATCTACAACAAATATAAAGACACAAACTATTTATCAGATATCCAGTGAAGGAAAGTTGGGAAGGAAAACATCAGATAGAGAATTATCTCAGGAACTGAAATGATGGCCCAAGACAAACAATGTGAAGTTTTGTTACATAGGAAAAAAAAAAAAAAAAAAAAAGAACTGAATTCATGTCTAGGGAAATAGTCTCCACCTGGAAAAGTTCTATATCATTTCATGTCAAAAAGGCTCAGGAGGTCTACTTGACTGTTAGCTCAAACAGAGTCATCAGTGTTATGGCTGCCAGCAAAGCCAATGGGATTGGATGCAGTGAACTCACAGCCAATATTCAGTTCAAAGGAGGTGACATTTGCACCTCACATCTGTGCTGCTCATATTGCACTTGTTAAATTTAACTTAGATTCAGATCCTAGTTTAAACTATTAGTAGTTGGTTGACTTGAGAGGAATAAACAGAATGGATAAATTGTTTACAACTATATATCTTATAAAGAAAATGGCAGGAAATAGTTCTGTTAGTCAAGGAAATACATGACCTGGAAAAGAGCCACAAACACTTCAACCATTGAGAGGCTGAATCGTTTAGGGGGGCATTTCATAATCTGTGTATTCTAGAGGATAAAGCTAACATTCAAGGGTAATTGAATGCAGATAAGGTTTTGTTTTACATAAGCCTCACATATCTATTAGAATTGTCAAAAATATAAATGAACTAAGTTGGAAGTTAATTTCCTGTCCCTGAAATAATACAGAAAAGTCTGATGAGCAAGGATTAGAATTGTCGTATAAGAGACTCCAGTAAGACACTAACTAGAAGAATTTGTTTTTATTATTAAAAAAATCTTCACCAACTTTGCAATCTCTAACGCACTGGTCTAAGTAACTCTTTAATTATTTTAGATAAATTTAAATATAGCATACTCAGAGAAAAGTGCACAAATTGTAAAGTACAGCTTGACAAATTTTTACCAAGTGAATATAAACACCTTACCACTGCCCAAATAAAAAATAAAACATTACCAGTAATGCAGGCACCACATTTGAGATATTAATAGATGACTCATATTAACAAATGTCTAAAAACAAACCACTATGTTGATTTAAATCTTTATAGGTTAGTTTTACCAATTTAAGGATTTGTACAAGTGGAATCATACAGGATATATTCTCTGTTTGTGTCTAGTTTCTTTGGCAATGCATTTAGCAAATCTTATTTGTTTTAATTACTCAATAGTATTCCACTATTGCTTTATACATTCTGTATTTATGCACAGTCTGGTTGTTTTCAGTTTGAGGCAATAATGAACAATGATAGACCAATCAATCTTGTACCTACCTTTTGGTGCACATGTGTGTACATTTCTATGGGTGTATACCTAAGGGTGAGACTATTGACAGAGTGTAAGATCAGCATTAACAAATATTGCTAAATAGTTGGTTCTCAGTGGGATCATTCGTCTCCAACTATTCAATATACTAGAAAAGAAAGCTGACAATTCTCTTTATATTTATTTTTAATGTGTGTACACGTACACATTACTATCCTAGATCTGAGCAATTGAGGCCCCTTCATTGGGCCCCACCTTGACCCAGATCCAGTCACATTTGTCTCTGCTGAATTAACACTTGTCCATTAGAAACCAGAATCTCACAACTTCTGAATTTAAAGAACCTGGGAACCCGGAAATGTCTATCAAAATTGCCCTGAACCCACTTCCAAGCTTCACTTCTCTTCTCCTAGGCTGTCCAAATAAAGACCAACACACCATAATGTATACACCTCAGGACCATGGGGTGACCTGAGAGGTGGCATGAGGACTTCCATCAAATGGCTATGGATGTTTGGAATGCAGTGCCATCTAGGATATCCATAGCATGCACAAAGGTCTCTTAGGATTGAATAGAACCAAGTATGGAGAAAAACAGGGTCAGGGGAAGGTACACAGGCTAAGGAGTCCATGAAATGTAAATTCAGATCTAGAAAATCAAGAACCTTATAAAGGTCTATTTTTGAAGGTAGAACATAGAATATTATATTTAACATTGATAACTTCATGGATATATCATAAATACTTTGATATGAGGTATACTGGTTTTCATGTATTCTCTAGTCCTGAACCCACAAAATGTTAAGTGTAGGAGGGTTATACGTTTATATCACAATATATAAAATAGAACTTAAAGAAGACTATTACATAGTAACCATTAAATATCTATTCTGAAAGTGATATGACTATCAGGATACAATTGTAGAGCTTAAAAATGGAAACACGTGAGACAGATTTGAATAGATGAACTGTGTGGTGTCGTTAGAGTTTGGTTTTCTTTTAATTAATCCTTTTAAATAATTTTGTATGAACTAAACAGTATGGACTAAAAGGTAAGACCAGTGATGATAAAATCAATATTAGAAATTTAAAACTTCACGTCAGTTGATGATAGCTCTCAGGGCGCGGTGGGGGCGGGAATCACCTTTTAGATGTCAAGATAAACATGTATTATTTAGTCGTGAACCCACTAACTGTAATCTGATCCTTACGGTTCTAAACAGCGGGCTATAACTATGCTTCATATATAGGCATACACATATTTAAAAATTACTTGAGCTAAAAATTTAAGATCTGTGCACTTTGTAGTAGATTATGCCTCAACAAACCTTTTGAAACTAATATTTGCTTGATTATTCAGATTATTCAGGGTTGGGTACTTTTGTGTTGTTTTCTCTTCACTGAAGGGTGTACATTTTAAACATAACTAACCACATAAAGGAAGACAGAATTCTCCAAAGTTTCAACATCTGTATACTGCCCACAGAATATAAAACATTATAAGTCTTTAAATAGTTTAATTTTGTTTTGACATATACTTGTATGCCCATTGACCAAAAATAGTAATTACAGTTAATTTTGGCGCAAATTTTAAACATTTGGTACTTTTGTCATTTAAAGATAAGAATGTTAATGCTCAAAACTTGAGCTATACATTTTTATGGTTTTCTATTTTTCAAAACATGGTTAAAATAATACAAAGTATCATATTTTGAAGAAAATTAAATATATAGAAAAGGGGTGAATATTTAATGACAAGACCGACTTAAAGCAAATTTTTTTAAAAAAACATTGGAATGATTGAGTCAGTCATCTGGTTATTATAAATAAGAATTCAGAAAACGTTCCAGTCTTAAATGTCTCTCTTATAACACTGAATTTCTAAACTATATTCTTTTCACCTTCCATGTATGTCACCTACATAATTCAGCAGGTAAGAAGTAGATTCTCACTTTCCTATAGCCTGTACAGTGAGGTTTGAAATTTTAACTTGAAACAGCAAGCATATAATCAGGCAAAAGCAAGATTATAAAATGTGGAAAAATAGGAGTCCATAGTTCGGAACATTGTTATGACCATACTGGAAAGTAGTATATAAGGAGTTCCTATCTCATTTGGAATAGGAGACTGTAACATTGCCTTTTATATGAGTCTATTGATCCATTTGTCAAGAGAAAGGAAGTATGATAATTTTTCTAAAGTAAACATATTATGATGAGATTGACATTTAGTGACATTTAGCGTTATTCATTTTACAGAGTTCATGGTCACCTCATTTACCTGTAGTCAAATGTAGTCCTTGGCTTCTCCTCCTTTTCTTCTGTTAGTTTTTATTGCCACATGTAATTTAAAGTTTGCATCATTCACGAAAGGCTGAAATAATACTATTTTTAGTTGTTCTGAATATAGATTTTTAATGCAAGCTTGTTCAAGCCACGGCCCATGGGTTGCATGAGGCTCAAGATGGCTTTGGATGTGGCCCAACATAAATTTGGAAGCTTTCTTAAAACATTATAAGAATTTTTTTCAGTTCATCAGCTATTGTTAGTGTTAGTGTATTTTACATGTGGCCCAAGACAATTCTTCTTCTTCCAATGTGGCCCAGAGAAGCAAAAATATTGAACATTCTCTTTTAATGTATATAAAAATCAAACAAGCCAAAAATTGAAATATTTTGGTTTGCTTATGCTGGTTGCCTTTTTAGAATTCACAATTTGAAGAGTGAACTCTATAAAAATACAATAAAATTAACAATAAAATGATAATCTGCTTAACTATGGATTTTATTTTAATTACTATCAAAAAGCTCTTATTTGGCTATTTTTTAGCTTTATTTTAGCTTCAGGGATACATGTGCAAGTTTGTTATATAGGTAAATTATGTGGCATGGGAGTTTGATGTGCAGATTATTTCAGTACCTGGGTAGTAAGCATAGTACCCAATAGGTAGCTTTTTGATCCATCAACTTTCCAGCAAGCCCTGGTGTCTGTTGTTCCCTTTTTGTATCCATGTGTACTCAATGAAAAAATGGTATTTTTTAAATCTAATTTACATCTGCCAGTTGGTATTCAGCAGGTTGATTTTTAAAAGATAATCATTGTAGTGTACTCCTACATTTCAACAAGTGTAAATATTTTTATTGAAGGCAACATATCTGACATAATGTCTTTCAGATATATCTCTTATAATTCAAATTAAGTTTTGATTACCTGATTATATGTACAGTTTGCTTGGCTTTTCTAAGTTACTTTTCCTTGAAAATGAATAGTCAAATGTATTATCCGCCAATTCAGAAAGAAGTATAAATGTAAATGAATCTCTTTATTTGATAACTTAATGTGAATGAGATTACATCACACACACACACACACACATACACACTACTCGAAGGAGATTTAATAGAAAATAACTATTAAATTGTACATCTTATTTTTTTAATTAAAAGTATTACATCATCATTTGAACAAAGCTCTTATGCCTTTATAAGCTTTATATTTATTCTATGTCTTATGCAGACCCCAAAAATCTTTTTCTAGGTGAGCAATGAAAAGCTATACAATGTTATGTTGGTTTCAAAATATAGCCGTGTAACACATGTATATATATGTAAAAAACTTGCACGTTGTGCACATGTACCCTAGAACTTACAGTACAATAAAACATAAAATAAAACTTTAAAAAAAGAGAAAAATATGTAGCCATATAATAGGTCAGAGATAATTAGATCAAAATCCATTTTTAAAACAACATTTATTAACCTTTTAAGTTGAACATTATGCCCTAAATAATAAGATAGTTATTAACTTTTTAAGTTATCTTGCTATGTTTTCAGTGGCATGATTTATCCTCAAATGATGAAATTAAGGTAATAATATGTAACTATTTTCTTGTGAAATTCCTCTGTATGTTTCCTTTAAAAAAATCAAACAATAAATGAAATGTGCAGCCATATTTAAGATTGGACGCACTTGCTCTCAAGCACGCTCTATTCCTTCCTTCCATCATGCTGAAATCCATTTTAATGTCTCTTTTCTTGTTAGATTGTTTCAGCAAAATCATTTGTACGGTTTTCTTCAATTATATGCAAACCACTCTCAGCCTAAAGTCTTACTTTGACTTCAACATCTACATATTCACCTACCTCACAAATATCTTAAACTCAGCATATCTAAGACTGTAATGACCTGAAAGTATATATTCCCCCAAAATTCATATGTTGAAACTTTAACCCCCATGCTGATAATATTAGAAGCTATAACCTTTTTAAGGTGATTAGGTCACCGGGGCAAGGCTCACATGAATGAGATCAGTGCCCTTACAAAAGAGATCTGAGAGAGAGTTCAAGCCCCTTCTGCCATGTGAAGTTACAGTGAGAAGACTGCTGTCTATGAGAAAATGGGCCCTCAGCAGACACCAGACGTGCTGATGCCTTGATTTTGGAATTCCCAGTTTCCACCACTGTAAGAATTACATTTCTGTTGTTTGTAAAACACCCATTTTATTGTATGTTGTCATAGCAATTTGAACAGATGAATGCAAAGACTAAGCCATAGATCTCTCCCTCCACCTCTCATTGCACAATCTTACATCCACCCCCATCCCCTAGCCCCTACAACTCATATGTATGACAAGCAAAGTCCTTTCACATGTCTCTAATCTTGGTCAAAGACACAATCCTCCACCCAGTTGATCAAGCAAAAAACCAAGAAGTCACAGTACATAGCTCTCTTTCAACTCCATATAACAAAACCATCACCAAATTCTAGTAATCAGAGCTCTAACTTTCTCTTGAAACTGTTCATTTCTTTCTTTTCCTATTTTCATCAATACAGTCTCAGGAAATACCATCTTTCACCTAGACTTGCAAAATAATAAATTTCCTCCTCCTATTGACTGAATTTCCTCTAATTCTTTCTCCACACTGCTTCTAGAGACGTTTTCCAAAATCAAACCTGGTCATGTCACATCATGGTTCAAATTCTTCAGCAGTGTTCCACGGCTAATATAATCACGACCAAAATTAATATGACCTATAAGTCCTTTCACAATGTGATCTTTGCCTACTGCAACATCTTTATCAATCTCTGTTCCTTCCCTATCTGCACACTGACCTTTTAGTCTTTCTTCCTTGCCATGCACATTTTAATCTTTACACTCATCCTCTCTCTGCTCGGCATGGTCTTTTGTTCCCAGCCAACCACTAGATATGATATTCAGTATAATTATTGAACGGAAACCTTTCTCGATCCATATACCTAAATCTAGTCCTACATTATTGAATCTCATAGCACCATATATCTAGAACTTAATAGCATTTGTTATAATTCATTTTTTATATTTTTTGAATATTTAATCACTCTTTTTCTCCATCATATTAAAAATACTGTGAAGATTAGACAATTTTTATTTTTATTTTTCCTCAACAGTACGTCCTCATTTAAGGGAGTAGCTTAAGGCTACCAAAAGTAGAAGAGACTGATAGACTTTACCTAGGACTCAGAATCATTGGAATGGCTGGGGAACTAGTATCTGGAAAAGCAAAGAGGTTGGGCAACAGAATTCATGCCCAAAGCCATTGCACAGGAGTAGTCAGGTTAGGACTACACTGCTGGCTTATCCTGGACAGTCCTGATCGCACTCCAGTGTTAAGACACTGATTACCATGTGGCGCAGGACTTGCAGTCGATGTCACTATTGGACTCTAGATATAAAGTCTCATATGTACTTCTAACTTTTCCTCAAGATTCAGAATCCCAGGCTGGAATATCTGATTGACTGATTGACCATATTCTTGTTAACAAGATATATCAAATGGAAAAATATGTCAACTTGGCTTTCCTTGTTTAAAGCAGAGCCTTGTCCTCTAACAAACAGATACCCTCAAGTAGAAAAATTATTCAAATGCTTAGTAGCTAATAAATGCCAAATAGCCATAAGACCACCATCACTGAGACTTGTGTTTGATTCTGTGGTCTTATAGAAGCTTTCGGTCAGGTTGTGTTGGATAACATGATAAATAAACTTGAAGGAGAAGAGTCTCTGGACTTTCCCCTTTTATGTTTGCCACTGAAATATATGCAGTCAAGCTCATACTTTGCAGTTAAAAATATTTACTCTACTTCCAAGTAAGACTCCAAAATAAGGTACCTCATGTCAGTTCTTCTCCATGGAGAAATACACTTTCCAAGTATTGGCTAGGGACAACATATAGATTTTCCCTAGTTTTGAAAAATTTATAATGCTTTGTGAATCAAGTCTCAGAAATTCCAATTGTCTTCCCTCATGTTGGGCTACCTCTGCATCCACCAATCTTTCAAACCTTTACCTTCTTCTTCATTTTGGAAGGAGGCTCTATCTTCTAAAATCTCCTGGGTGCCAGTCTTTATGAAGTCCTTTAAGGAAATACTAAAATGTGAATAGTATTAGCCGAGGTTTTCCAAGGTTCCCCAGAGAAACAGAACCAGTAGGATATATAGGAAAACATATTTAAGAAGATATTTCTTATAGGAACTGGCTCATACGGTTATGAAGGCCAACTTTATGATCTGCTTTCTGCAAGTTGAAGAAACAGGAAATCTAGTGGTATAATTCAGTCTGAGTGTGAAGGCCTGAGAACTGGGAGTGCTGACATCTGAGGGAAGAAGATAGATGTCTCAGCTCAAGAAGAGTTGATTCACTCTTCCTCCTCTTTTTTGTTCTATTACATTGTTCAGTGGATTGGATAATAACCACCAGTGTTGGTGTGGGAAATCCTTACTCAATCTACTCATTTAAATGTGAATTTCTTCCATAGACAACCTTATATATACCCAGAATTATTGAATTATTGTTTTACAAGCTATCAGGGCAGCCCTTAAACCAGTTAAGTTGACATATAAAATTAACCATCACATTGATATTTTATTGCTCAGATTTTTAGCAAAGAAGGACCCATGACTCAGAATGGAGGTGTATTTGGATTAGGAAAGGGAAGCTATTAGCTCTCATTCTTGGTGAAAACAGGATGCAAATTAATCTATCAAGAGGTGATATCACCCTCTTTTTCTCCCTTGTTATTATTATTTTTTTTTTTTTTCAATTCTACAAACTGCAGAGCCCCTTTCTGTTCCCTGGTTAGGCAGCAGCATTGCAAGTGGCTAATACATGATTTGGGCTCACCCTCTTCCCTGATTCTGGCCCTACCCTCTGTAGTTTAATACCCCATTCTTATACCACACAACCTAAGTTCTAACTATAAGGAGTAAAAGATAAAATATTTGAAAGCTGAAACTAATCTTTATAGTTTCATTTTAGCTTTTCATCTTTCCATGCATTGTACTATTCATGCAGTTGCATTCTAGGATAGAATTAGTTTTCCTATAGCACTCTGAAGATATCACTCTGGTGTCTTCTCTTCTGAAGTTGATGATAGTCTTGTAATTGCTTCTTTGAAAGTAATGTCTCTTTTCTCCAGCTGTGTTAAAGTTTAACATTTGTTTTCAGCAGTGAGGTTATTCTACAGGTAGATTTCTTCAGAATTATCATTTTGGAGACTTTTTGAGTTTCTTCAATCTTTCTAACCAGAATATGGCATATTTACCAAGCACTTTCTTTATAATTGCCCTAAAGCCTGTATCTTTCCACCCCCAGTCTAATTAATTTATTGAAAGATCTCATCCATCAGTTTATTAGTATAATTATTAGAGGAGCTGTCCTGCATCTTGTCCCTAAAATACTGCTTTGGTATCAGTATTAAGATGTTATCCCAATTATTCAATTGATTATAGGTAGTGGCTTAATCCACAGCTTCCTACTGTATCATTCCTGAAACTACACATCCCTTATCATGTAGTTAAGGTATAATTGAGAGTATTTATACAACTTGGATGTGACAGTTCAGTGATAAAGTCACAAAATGTATATTCATTTTTTTAATATTTTTTTCATAAATAACTAAGTGAATAGAGGTATTATTTTATTGATGTGATGAGGACCAGGAAGGAGGACATGCATGGGGGAGGAATGTTGTGGAATCTTGCACAAGCCATATACTGCAGTCGCCTTCTAAGTGGTGCCAACCGCATGGATTATAATATGACCAGTATCATCATCCCAGAATATCCATGAGGTACATAATGTAGATGTCTACAGTCCAGCCTCAGACAGGTTAGGTTTATACATTTGTAGATATGCTCAATTATGTTTTCATGTCAATAATTCAGACCGAATATAAAGGCAGGTCATATAAATTAAAGTCAAAGGACTATAATTAGTTTTTTAAAATCTCTGAAAATCAACTGGGCGTGGTAGCTCACACCTGTAATCCCAGTACTTTGGGAGGCCAAGGTGAGCAGATCATGAAGTCCGGAGATCAAGACCATCCTGGCTAACACGGGGAAACCCCGTCTCTGCTAAAAATACAAAAAAGTAGCTGGCATGGTGTCATGCACCTGTAATCCCAGCTACTTGGGAGGCTGACGAAGGAAAATATCTTGAACCCAGGAGGCAGAGGTTGCAGTGAGCTGAGATCATGCCACTGTACTCCAGCTTGAGTGACAGAGGGAGACTCTGTCTCAAAAAAAAAAAAAAAATCTGAAAATCAATATGATCGACTAGGAATAGAAGATAGAGAGCATATTGAGCACATATGCTTATCCCAGAAGTTATCCCAGATGCAAAGGGTAATAAAGCCAATACTCACAGAATTGACTAAAGTTCTATAACATTCAGAATAATAAAACCTTATTTACATGTAAGTTCTATTTATTTCTCAGAATTTCATATTTTTTGGTGGCTATTTCAAATGATTTTTATTTTGTTCATGCATCTCTGTGTTTACTATGCATGCATGTATATGTGCATATAAATATCTATTTACGTATGTATCTATCTGGATGTAAGCCAAAACTATTCTAAGGCCCCTCAACCATCTGAATGGACTTCCTCTTCTAGGCCAGGGCCCTCTAAAATTAACCGGAAAGACTGGTTCAAGCCACGATTGGAAGAGGGGTTTGGACATGGCTCACTATGCCCTTCTCCCTTTTGGAATTCAGGAAAAGCTGACCAGCATTTAATATCAACACAGATCTTAAGTCTGATAAGCAATATGTAGGATCTCTCTGAAATCTGCTACCTGGAGGCTCCATATGCATGATAAAACTTTGGTCTCGACAACTTCCTGTCATAACCCAAACATTTCTTTCTATTGATGATAAATCTTTCAATCAAATGCCAATCAGAAAATGTTAAATCTGCCTATAACCTAGAAGTCACCCCTGTCACTCCCCCAAACCCTCTCCACCCTTGAGTTTTCCAGCCTTTCTAGACCCAACCAATGTATATCTTAAGTGTATTTGATTGATGTTTCATATCTGCCTAAGTTGTATAAAACCAACCTGCTCTGGACCACTTTGGGCACTTGTTCTCAGGACCTCCTGGGCTGTGCCACAGGCCGTGGTCACTCATATTTGGCTCAGAAAAAAAATCTTGAAATGGTTTACAGAGTTTCACTCTTTTCATAAACATGTAGTATATTACATATGTCTCAACTCCATGTTGTTGCATAAAAATGCAATTATTAAATCTCAATCCCATATTGCTATATTCTTCATCTCATAGTCTCATGATTTGTCAGGAAATTATTTTGGATTTCATTAATAGGTACCATACCATCAATGACCAAGAGTATTTTTTCTGTAATTCTACATATTTGTTAAAACCATTATTATTTTTTCCTGTATTTTCTAGATCTGCCAATAAATGTTAAAATGAAATAGCAAAACCAGGAATTCCCATTATCCTCTTTCATACATTCTTTTGTTTTATATATTTTTCATAATATGTTGCATTATGGATTTTTAAGGAATATCATTCAACTGATAAATATTATTACCTACTTCTTGCAGTCAGTAAACTTTTAATTCTAATAATTTTCTTTTTTTTCTTTTTTTTTTTTTTTTAGACAGGGTCTCACTCTGGCTGCCCAGACTGAAGTACAGTGGTATGATTTGGGGTCACTGCAACCTCGCCCTTTTAGGCTTAGGTGATTCTCCCACCACAGCCTCCTGAGTAGCTGGGATAACAGGCGTGTGTCACCATAACCAGCTAATTTTTTGTATTTTTATTTTATTCAGTCTGGTCCGAACTCCTGGGCTCAAGCCATCCTGCCTTGGCCTCCCGGAGTGCCCAGCCTAATTATTGTATACTATATGTTTAAAAATTCTACTTAATTCTAGTTTATATGTTTCTAACTGATTTGGATAAGTTCTTGCTCCTTTTTTATGTTTGCAACACTCTCTTTTTTTAATCCTTCTGTATTTGAAATATTATTTTATATGAAATGTTTTACAGGATCAATATCTAAGTTCTTGTGGTTATGATGTCTCATTTATGGTTGTTTTCTTAATTTTTCCTTTAAAAATTTTGGATTTTTACTGCATGCATATATGTGTTTCTAATCTTTTCTTTAAGATTTTGTCAATTATTTTTTATGGAAATCAGCTTACATTCTGACTCAGAAAAATCTTGACTTACACCTCACTAAAAATGTGATTATTTATTTTATTTAGTTTGTTTATTCACTGAAAATTTACTGTAGCATTCACATTCTAATCTGTTGAGGATTTAGGTGATGGAATCTAGTTTTCCTTATTTGGGATATATCCTCTTTAAGTGAATCTCACTTTTCCAAAATTAACACCTGTATACATATGTAAATAGAAACAAACCACCATTATAAGCATTCCTTTAAAAAGCCAAAACAGATAAAAAAATTAGTTCTATTCTTTGGCTTATTCAATATGACAGCAATTGTATGCCCCTGCGTGCCTGAGAGAACTAACTGTGATTAGCCAGGGTACAATTCAGCTACCTGAAGAGAGGGCTTCAAATGAAATCACAGGCACAGGCTAAAAAGGATCCTGGAAAATCATAGAAAATATGTTTAAATGGATTTGAAGACAATCAGTGACAAGCAAAGAGGGGAAGGTGACATTCTGTTAAACTCTAAATGATCACCTGAATTGACTTATCAAATACATTTCTTTTTTCTAATGAAATCAACCTGGATATGTCTATTTATTATTCTTTACCATCTCTGCCTCTGACAATATTTTCATTAAACATTTTTGTGTATGTATTTGTATTTTTCTTAATTAGATATAATCTAAATACATATATGTATATGTGTATGTTTATATATGTTTATGTTTGTGTTTCTATATACATATCTACACAGACCTTTAGAATATATATACTAACATAATGTATGTACATATATCTAATCCTAAACATACACACACACACACACACACACACACACATATCCATATGCCATCTTATGCCTAAATCATGATTCTGGTCTGCATCAATGTTTCGTCTATGGAAAAGTTATATATATTTTTTAATTTCAAATCTCACATTTTGCTACCTTAAGATGATAACAGTGATAAGTCTACTATGTACGGTTGTTGGTAGATTTAAAGAACACAATAAAATTAATGTGTGTAGAAATACAGCCAACAATAATAACTTACTATATCACTATAAAAATATTATTTTCCATGCCAGTAGTGATAGACTGAAATGATATACAACAGGAATGCAATATGCCTAGCTTTTAAGGACTAGTCTGAAGGCATAGAATGAAGTAATGACAACAATGAAAAGTTTTGAGTTTCTAGTCCCCTTTTATATCACTGACCCAGGATGACATTACTCAGACATGTTTCTTGATGATTGCCTTTTAAAAAGATAGGCTGTCCTTACCGGATGAATTATCCCTCTTTGAAGCAATAATATGCACTTGAATGTGCAGTTAGTTAATATCAGTATGTGTTAGATCGCTAAGGTCTAGAAAAACACCCCACTGAAATCGAATAAAATCTACCTGATTTATGTGCCAGACAGTTAAATAAGACTCACAATGATTTTAGCAGCTTTACTCCCGCTCAGATTTACAGACAATTGAATTTCCACAGCAGAATCTCCTGACAATAAAATTTAGTGATAAAGTAGGAAACAATGTTAGCACTAAGGATGATATTGTTAAGAAGAAAAGAAATAGAAATTTGCTATGGCAGCAACAAAAAGATGTGAAATTCAGTGTCTGTAAAGTTAAGTTAGCTCTCTGGGGAGATAGAAAAGGAGAGGTAACGTAAATGTTTAGGATGATATTAATCTTGCAGAAACAGAGAGTAGGAAATGACCTGGGGATATCATAGTAATTAATAGTCTGAAATTAAAAGTTCAGGGTCTAACAGGTATAATGAAGAAAAGTAAAATCCCAGAACATTTATATATTTTTAAAAAGGTAATTAAAAATCTGGTAGATAATAGACCTTATTCACATAGCTTGTCAGTACTAATCACTATTTCAATATTAAACTAAATTATTGTTCTTTTTTCCCCTCCTCCATAAAACTGAAACCTTAAAAGATAGTGTTAAATAATCATCAGAAATGTGTAGGATGAAAATGCAACACTCTGTTGATTGGGAGTCATTAAGAATTATTTCTGGGACATTCTGTCATTGCAAGCACTGCTTAGCTTTTAAATCCAGAGGTCGTTTTTGTTATTTTTTTTTCCATGCATTACAACCCTTAAATAAAATGTGCTAGTATTCTATCAGTTTAGTTATACGATTTGAAAATTCACAAATATTTTTAATAATTTATTCTATTTGAATACCAAAAGTTGATTGTTTTTGAGCATTTAGTTATGAAATGACCTTTACCAAGTAATATGGTCTTTGCTTTCTGTAGATTTGATTGATATTTTTACTGATGAAACCTAAGCATATTCTAATTACAATGTGAATCTAAATACTTTCAGAGATCCAAATTACAGGCTCCCTAAAACCATTACATACTTGTGATATGTGTATTTAACATTTACCTAAAAACTCATATTCACTTCAACAGATATTTATTAAATACATATTATATCACAAACACCAGGTAAATTTGTGACAGTGCACAGAAGGAAAAGATGATGGTCTAGCTCTCCAAAGGATTACTTTGCGGGGGGGGTGACAAAGCCATAAACTTAGCACTTCCATTGGGACTCAAAACTGGTGGTAAAGCAGGGAAGGTACAGGCTATGATACTTAACTGACCTAATTTTTAAATTCCAGCTGAGCTCTTTATTGCTGGTCAGTGTGGTCAACTGATTGAAAGCTCTGAACTTCAATTTTCTCTCTTGTAATCTAGTGGTAATACCCATGTTATGATATTAATGTCTATAAAATTGGACATAAAATTGGGAGCCAATTGAGGCTTTTGGTTGTTTTGTTGTTGTTGCTGTTCTGATTTTTTTTAAACTGACCTGTATAGCTTGCATGCCATTTTTTTTTTTTTTTTTTTTTTTGGTATTTTATCTGAAGCTCTGCATTCTGAAATCAAAGTCACACAATATATTATTCATTTAATTTTATTCCCATTTATATACTATAAAATAATCTTTTAGCCAACATATCATCTTGCATAAAATAATTGTTGTTAATTTAAAGGATATTTATTAAATGCCAATTACTTGGCAAAGTCCCCCCAGACTGCCATGCTGCTTACAATCTGTAGAATCAAACAGAATGCATATAAGAATAAAGAAAAGTACATGATTATAATATATATAGTTTCAATATATGTGTTAAGAAGAATACATATTATAAGAAAACAATGGAAAGACATCTGTAACTCCATTTTAGAGGCAAACACTTTAAAGAAGTAAACTACAAAATAAACTGTGAATATTAAACGAGAAGTTTCAGATAAAGTAATATATATAGATGAATATTATTACAAATTTTTCTGTGTTAAAACATAAAACATATTTATCATCCAGTGGTTCTATGCCCTTTTTTTAAAAAAAAAAAAATTGCTTTGTGGTAGAAGGGTTTATTTCCTGCCATTCTGTATTTGGATGTGTATATTAACTGTCACCAGAATGAATCTGAAGACAAAGTAATTTTTTTTTTTTTTTTTTTTTTGAGACAAGGTGTCACTCTATTACCCAGGCTAGAGATCAGTGGCACTATCATGGCCCACTGCAGCCTGCAGTCTCGACCTTCTGGGCTGAAGCAATCCTCCCACCTCAGCCTCCCAAGTAGCTGGAACTACAGGCTCACACCACCATGCCTGGCTAATTTTTGTATTTTTTGTGGAGACAGGGTTCACTGTATTGCCCAGTCTGGTCTCAAATTCCTGGGCTCAAGCAATCTTCCTGCCTTGGCCTCCTAAAGTACTGAGATTACAAGCGTGAGCCAGTGTGTCCCACTGAGTAATTAATTTTAAAATGACACTGTGATTATGAATTTGAGAGGAATAAGATAAAAGAATTACAATAACATGTCTATTTGTTCAATATTTCTCTGAACAAATATAAGCACTATATAACCTCTGTATTGCATGTTTAAATATACCAGTACGTTTCATCAAATGCTTGTATATAGTGCATACATTTCCTAATAAACTATTATCTTTGTCTTCTATATCTCTGACTTTCAGTTGTCTCAATATGTAATCATCGTAACTTTCTTTTTTTCTCCTATCCTCACAGTGATGTGTTAAGATGATGGAAACATTCATAGACATTGTGGTTATCGATAGCCACGTGTTTGAAGCAATTGTGAACTGTTTTAAAAATTAAAACTACAATAGTTGTGATTCTGTACTAAACAGGCAGATTTAATTGAAGAATGCTAAAATAGCAAATTTTCTGTTAAAAATACATTTTATTTTCAGCCATCCAAAGGGTCAAGATTGTTTAAAAGCAATGGCAAATGCTGAAAGCATAATAAAATAAAACAGAAACATTTGTAACCCCAGAAAGTCATACAAGCACTCCATCTTTTTTTTTTTTTTTTTTTTTTTTTTTTTTTGAGACAGAGTCTGGCTCTGTCACCCAGGCTGGAGTGCAGTGGCCGGATCTCAGCTCACTGAAAGCTCTGCCTCCCGGGTTCACACCATTCTCCTGCCTCAGCCTCCCAAGTAGCTGGGACTATAGGAGCCTGCCACCACGCCCAGCTAATTTTTTGTATTTTTAGTAGAGACGGGGTTTCACCGTGTTGGCCAGGATGGTCTCGATCTCCTGACCTCGTGATCCGCCCGTCTCGGCCTCCCAAAGTGCTGGGATTACAGGCGTGAGCCACCGCGCCCGGCAGCACTCCATCTTAAGAAAAACAAAAAGTAATTTAGAGTATGTTTACGAAAAAAGATGAATGTTTTATTTGCTTCATTTAGTATTTCATTATCCTCTTTTAGTTGAGTAGTATGTGTAATGTTACATGTTGTATAGTGTTAAACCAAACAACATTTTCATAGTCAGTTCACATTTAAATTACTGCTTTCTAAAAGAACAATTCCTAAGATCAAGGAGAGAATAAACTCAAACTTAGTTTTAAAAAGCAGAACTTACAGTACAAACTTGAAAAAAAAACCTAAAAATTATGAAGAATGTACCTATTGATTTAGAAATATTTTGTCTATATTTTTTACAAATCAGTTTTTAATGTACAAATAGAAACAATAAACCTACTGTCAGACCTCTGAGTCCAAGCTAAGCCATCATATCCCCTGTGACCTGCATGTATACATCCAGATGGCCTGAAGCAAGTGAAGAATCACAAAAGAAGTGAAAATGACTGCTTCCTGCCTTAAGTGATGACATTCCACCATTGTGATTTGTTTCTGCCCCACCTTACCTGAGCGATTAACCTCCTGAAATTCCTTCTCCTGGCTCAGAAACTCCCCAACTGAGCACCTTGTGAGCCCCACCCCTGCCTGCAAGAGGAAAACCCCCCTTGACTGTAATTTTCCACTACCCAATCAAATCCTGTAAATGCGCCCCACCCCTATCTCCCTTCGCTGATTCTCTTTTCTGACTCAGCCCGTGCACCCAGGTGATTAAAAAGCTTTGTTGCTCACACACGCACGTGAAATTTGGTGCTGTGACTCAGATGGGGGGACCTTCCTTGGGAGATCAATCCCCTGTCCTCCTGCTGTTTGCTCCGTGAGAAAGATCCACCTATGACCTCAGGTCCTCAGACCAACCAGCCCAAGGAACATCTCACCAATTTCAAATTGGATAAGCGGCCTCTTTTTACTCTCTTCTCCAATCTCTCTCACTATCCCTCAACCTGTATCTCCTTTCAATCTTGGCACCATGCTTGAATCTCTCCTTTCTCTTAATTTCAGTTCCTTTCCTTTTCTGGTAGAGAAAGAGGAGACACATTTTATCTGTGAAACCAAAACTCCCGTGCCGGTCACGGACTCAGGAAGACAATCGTCCCTTGATGTTTAATCACTGCAGGGATGCCTGCTTGATTATTCACCCACATTTCAGAGGTGTCTGATCACCGCAGGGAGGCCTGCCTTGATCCTTTACCCTTAGTGGCAAGTACCACTTTCCTGGGGGACAAACACTCCTCACCCCTTCTCTCCATGTCTCTACCCTCTCTTTTCTCTGGACTTGCCTCTTTCACTATAAGCAAACTTCCACTCTCCATTCCTCCTTTTTCTCCCTTAGCCTGTGTTCTCAAGAACTTAAAACCTCTTCAGCTCACACCTGACCTAAAACCTAAATGTCTTATTTTCTTCTTCAATGCTGCTTAACCCCAATACAAACTCAACAATGGTTCCAAATAGCCAGAAAATGGGCACTTTTGGTTGTTCCATCCTACAAGATCTAGATAATTATTGTCATAAAATGGGCAAGTGGTCTGAGGTGCCTGATGTACAGGCATTCTTTTAGACATCGATCCATCCCTAATCTCTGTTCATCTCAAATCTTCCTTCTTTCCCTCCCGCCTGTCTCCTCAATCCCAACCCCAAGCGTTGCTGAGTCTTTCTAATCTTCCTTTTCTAGGGACCCATATGACCTCTCCCCTCCTCCCCAGGCTGCTGCTCCTTCCCAGGTCCCAGTTCTTCCTTAGCCCCCGTTCCTCCACCCTTTAATCCTTCTATCACTTCCCTTCCTTACACCCAGTCTGACTTATAGTTTCATTCCACGACTAGCCCTCTCCCAACTGCCCAACAATTTCCTCTTAAAGAGGTGACTGGAGCTAAAGGCATAGTCAAGGTTAATGCTCCTTTTTCTTTATCCAGTCTCTCCCAAATCAGTTAGCATTTAGGCTCTTTTTCATCAAATATGAAAAGCCCAGCCCAGTTCATGGCCCGTTTGGCAGCAACCCTGAGACGCTTTACAGCTCTAGACACAGAAGGGCCAGAAGGCCGTCTTATTCTCAATATGCATTTTATCATCCAGTCAACTCTTGACATTAAAAAACAAAACAAAACAAAACAAAACTCCAAAAATTAGATTCCAGACCTCAAACCCCACAACAGGACTTAATTAAACTCACCTTCAAGGTGTACGATAATAGAGTAGAGGCAGTCAAGTAGCAACGTATTTCTGAGTTGCAATTCCTTGCCTCCACTGTGAGAGAAACTCCAGCCACATCTCCAGCACACAAGAACTTCAAAATGCCTAAGCCACAGCAGTCAAGGATTCTTACAGGAACTTCTCCATCAGGATCTTGGTTCAAGTGCCAGAAATCTGGCCACTGGGCTGAGGAATGGCCGCAGTCCAGGAGTCCTCCTAAGTAGTGTCCCATCTATGTGGGACCTCACTGGAAATTGGATTGTCCAACTGGCCCAAGGCTCTGACTTTTTCCCAGATCTTCTCGACTTAGCAGCAGAAGATTGAAGCTGCCCAGTCATCTCGGAAGCCTCCTGGACCATCACAGACACTTTGAGTAACTCTTACAGTGGAGGGTAAGTCTGTCTCCTTCTTAATCAATACGGAGGTTACCTACTCCACGTTACCTTCTTTACAAGGGGCTGTTTCCATTGCCTCCATAACTGTTGTGGGTATTGACGACCAGGCTTCTAAACCTCTTAAAACTCCCCAACTTTGGTGCCAAATCGGACAGTATTATTTTATGAACTCCTTTTTAGGTATCCCCACCTGCCCAGTTCCCTTATTAGAATGAGACATTTTAACTAAATTATCTGCTTCCCTGACTATTCATAGGCTACAGCCACACCTCATTGCCTCCCTTTTCCCCAGTTCAAAGCCTCCTTCACATCCTCCCCTTGTATCTCTCCACCTTAATCCCCGGTATAGGACACCTCTACTCCCTCCTTGGTGACCAATCATGCACCCCTTACTAGCCCATTAAAACCTAATCACCCTCACCCCAATCAATGCTAACATCCCATCCCACAGAACACTTTAAAAGGATTAAAGCCTGTTATCACTCTCCCGTTACAGCATGGCCTTTTAAAGCCTATAAACTCTCTTTACAATTCTCACATTTTACCTGTCCTAAAACTGGACAAGCCTTACAGGTTAGTTCAGTATCTGCACCTTATCAACCAAATTGTTTTGCCTCTCCACCCCGTAGTGCCAAAGTCATATACTCTCCTATTCTCAATACTTCCCTCCACAACCCATTATTCTGTTCTAGATAAACCTAGCTACCCCATAGATCCTACATTCTTTCCCCACTCCTCTTTCCATTCATTGAAGACAGCTTTAGAGACTACTCCCACACTAGCTCTCCCTGACTCATCCCAACCCTTTTCATTACACACAGCCAAAGCATAGGGCTGTGTAGTTGGAATTCTTACACAAGGACCTGGACTGTGCCCTGTAGCCTTTTTGTCCCACAACCCACCCAAATCGTATAAAACAGCCCCACCCCATCTTACTTCGCTGACTCTCTTTTCAGACTCAGCCCGCCTGCACCAAGGTGATTAAAAAGCTTTATTGCTCTGATAAAACCTGTTTGGTGGTCTCTTCACATGGATGCACATGAATCCTACCCTTGGTTCCATTCAACAAATAGAGTTTAGAGGCACATCATATTATTTGGGTGCTTCATGCTAAATGTTAGAAATAAAAAATTTGATCATTTTTGTCTTTAGTTTGTCAACCTAAACAATCAAGTAGGAGACTTTCTAAAATAAAATTATATTTATTTGAAAAAGGGATTGCAATGGGAATATGTATGCCATAGAAAACTATGTGCATGTTTAGGTAGGTAAAGGAAGACACACATTTTTTAAAGGAAAAATGAGGAGGATTATATAGTTATTTTGAGATAATTATTCTTGGTTATAAGGATCAGTCAAAGACTGGACAGACACTTGCTAGGCAGATGTCCTGGCAGAAGAATTTCTTTTGTGCAGAGTTGGAAAATGGCCTTTATGCAAGGTTGTGGTTTCAGCAGAACCTTGTGTGATAGCTCTTGCTATGATGCACTTGTGTCTGAGAGCTCCCTTGTCAACACCTTGCCGGGCTTCGTAAGGGATTTTTTAGCACTAGTGGCCCCATTTTGATTCTAACAACTGTCACAAATTTTCTACCCATAATACATATTTGTATCACTGAAAGGTGGAGGTATAGACAAGGGGGGAAAAATGCAAACTACTCTGAATCCAATAATAAAATTGCTTGCATTTCTTGCTATACCTTTTTAAAACAGAACGTTCACATTTAAAACATAATTACCCAGATATTTTACTTTTTCCAATGGTTCATCTTAGTAGTAACAATACCAGCAGTTTACCTGGTGAGATTATTGCTACATTAAAATTTACTGAGGAAGTATCTGTTTAGTCATATTAAAATGACTCTGCACAGCTATTTGAAAAAATATATATCTATTGGAATGCAGATGATTAAACTGGCAGGAAAATCCCTGCACGATTTTGAGTGTTTGTGTATTTTTCAACTTTGATAAATACTAATAGTAACTATTCCCAGCTAAATAGTTAAGGAATAGCATCCTTAGAACATATAAATTAAAACCAATAAATTGTTTTTAATTGTCACAGAAATATTAAAAATACTTCCATTTTGTTTAAAAATATAGCTTGGCCGGGCGCGGTGGCTCAAGCCTGTAATCCCAGCACTTTGGGAGGCTGAGGTGGGCGGATCACGAGGTCAGGAGATCGAGACCATCCTGGCTAATATGGTGAAACCCGGTCTCTACTAAAAAATACAAAAAAACTAGCCGGGCAAGGTGGCGGGCTCCTGTAGTCCCCGCTACTCGGGAGCCTGAGGCAGGAGAATGGCGTGAACCTGGGAGGCGGAGCTTGCAGTGAGCTGAGATCCGGCCACTGCACTCCAGCCCGGACCACAGAGTGAGACTCCGTCTCAAAAAAAAAAAAAAAAAAAAAAAAAAAAAAAAAAAAAAAAAAAAGTATATATATATAAAACTCAACATTTATTCAATCAATTTATTTGAGAAGATTGATTAAGCATAATATAACACCATTTAGATATAAATGCGTGATACAGATACGTGACTCTGTGTGTGAGGAGCAACAACTAGAAATATAAATGGAGTGCAGTTTTATATTCTGAGTATTTAACAACTTATGAAAGAAAAATTACTTTAAGCATACATTAATAAAATTGTGTTTCACTGTAATAAAAGTGTACTAAAAAATGGATGTAGTGTAGTTCAGAAAGTAAGAACCGTAACCCCTTCCTCTTTTCTTTTCAGTTCTAGTACAGCTAGTTTGAGGCTAGTCAGGATCAGCATATTCAAAGATAATAATATAGCAACAGAGCATGAGATTTGCATCTCCACTTTAGATTTCTCACTCTCAAAACTCTTTTTGCCTTATCAGTGCAGCTACGAAAAGGCTTAGCAAATACAGCTGGAGTGGAATCTTTCACTCATTTCAAACTGAAAATTTAATTGCTTATGTCCATTTCCAGTAGCAAGCCATGTCTGCAGACTTGTGATAAATCCAACCAAAGAACAGGAAAGACTAGGGGATGTATGCAAATAAAATATTAACCCACATCTGTAAGCATTAATGTAGCAAATTCTATTATAGATATTATGTATATAACTTAATTTCATTTATGCTTGACACTGAATGGCCTCTTCAAACTGAAAAATATTGAACCTGCATTTCAAGTAATATAGGTTCGTTTAAACATGCCTAATACTATTATGCCATTGGCAAATTTACTTCTGTCATTTAGATCAAAGGCGTATATTTTCTGCATTTCTATGCCTGCTTCTCAGAAATAATGCTGTTCTTTCTTCCCACTAATGACTTAATGCCTTGTAATTCTTCAGAATATAGAAAATTGCATAACTAAATTGCATAAGTGATCTTATTTTTCCATAAAACAATCTTTGTCTCCTTGTGCAATTACATTGTTATTTGTTTATCCATGCTGTGCTTTAATTCATTTTAATAATTTATTTTTAAAAAGCAGTGTATTACAGTGGGAAAGAAAAGTAACAATAGAGTAAAAGAAAAAAAAAATCCAAGCTTGCCAGATGAAAATATACTTTTTTCTAATATAAACAGAGAATATTGGTATCTGAATAAAGAAACTAAACAACATAATAAAATATGTATTAGGATAAATGTATAGAAAATAAATGTCATGACTGAGTCTAGCAAATAATTCAATTATGAGCATATGTTAAATTTAAAAAAGGATCAAGACTTGATTCTATTGGACTATATATTGAAAGTCAAATAAAAAAGAAAAAGAATAAAAGGGGAAGAAAGTGGTGAGGCAAATTGAACTCCTTCTAGAAAGTCAGTAGAGTCTAGCATCAAAACAAAATAAAATACAAAGTCCCATTTTAAATATCTTCATGTTGAGGAATATCTTCAAGCATAAAAAGTCTGTATTACTTCTTCTACAATAGAAAACATATCGAACATTTTTTTTCTTTAAAAAGTTAGTATTTCCTTTTTGATAATAAGAGATTAATATAGTAGTTCTCTATTTGTAAAAGATTGATGCTTTATATTTTAGAAAAAAATGTATTTGAACTATGAGTAGAATTATTGGTTTAGTTATAACTGTTTATTTAGCTGGTAGTTACCAGACATCTTTTCCAGTCATTATTCTCATCCAGATCAGTTACGATTTTTTAGTTTACTAAGGCTTTGCTGTGAGTCTATGTTCAATGAGGCTATCACCACATATGTTGTATTACAACTATTCTTTGTACATACTGTGAAAAATAAAAAGTGTATACAAGGAAACATTTCCTTTTATTAATCCCGTATAGATATTATTGCTGAAGCTGTCTATTGATGTGGCAGTTTTATTAGTTAGAAAATTGTAAGATTACATCCCTATAAACAGTAGCTCTTTGGAATCATAAATTGGAAATAAAGCAATCTCTCCCTTGCCGCTTTTTCATTTTGATGAATTATATTGATGATAAGGATGATAAAACAAAGTTTTCATAGTGGAAGTTTCTGCTTATATTTTTAAGACACAAATAAATTACCTTGGTTTACTAGTGTGCCCTTGTTTTTTGAGAAGTCTAGATTGATTGATCATAGGAGGCAGAATGGTGTAATGGTTTGGAGTTTAAAAGAATTTGCTCTTTGTCTTCAAAATTTACTCTATGACATTGAGCAAGGTAATCAGCCTTTGTGAGTGTCAATTTTCTGGTTTGTAAGACCAATAGAATGTTTACTGCTTTGAGGATTTTGATAGGTTTTCGAGTGATGTAATGACACATGATCCATTCCAAGTAGCATAACTCAACTAGCATAAAATTCATGTATTAGATTAAATGGCTAGGATGAAACCTACATTACCACACAAAACAAATTTGGCTTTTTCTTCATTGAAGTTCACCCAATTCTTTAAGTAACTATATTTTTCCACATTCCCTAAAATACTACATATTGAAATAAATACTGCCATTGCAGTAGACAGATAGAAAAGTTAGAGATTATGTTACTATATCCAAAGTAGTCTTAATAAGAGTAAGATTAATAATTATTAATTATTTCTGATAATAATTGTTATTAGGCATTTTGGTGTTGGGAACTCTTGAAGTTGCAAAAAGAAGAAAACAGGTAATACCAGAAAATATGTTCCCTAAATTTTCCACATTTTTCGTATTACAGGTTCGATTTAGGAGTAGAACATACGATAGGAGTAAATAACCCACATTTTTGGTGTTATATAATTTAGCCCAGACATCCATAGTGAAATCTTGAAGATGAGTGCAAAAAACAATCAGGTAAAGATGAAGATATTAATAATCTAAGCTGAAAGAACAGCATCCTTACAGGATTGGAGACCAGAAGAAGAGCAGTATTTTTTGGACATATAAAGTAGGATATTGGAGCCATGGTAAGAGAGAGGGTTATGGAAGTGAGGCTATTACATGATTTATATGTCATCCATACAGAGAGTAGTGGCCCATCAAAATTTTAGTTTAGAAACGTCACTGGTGTGGTAGCTTGGAAAACGGAATAAAATCAGAAGTGTGGAGACCACCTTAGAGGCAGTTTTAGGAATCCATCTAAGAGATGATGGAAAAACCAAAATATTAGATTAATGGAATGATTGAGGAAGTGAAATTAACTAGAACTTTATGACTGATGAAAGAAGAGGAAAGCCACTAGCCTCTGGATTGCTGTCTTTTTAGTTATGCCAGTCTGAGACTCAGAAGAGACATCTTTGGTTGGGACATCATTTTAGAAATTATTGGTGGTCTTAATGTCAAAATAATAACTTAATTGTGTTTACTTAGTATAGTTTAGAACACTTTGTAATACATAGAAAAAAGGCTACTCTGTTCATCTGCAATGATTTTTAAGTCTTAACTAAATTTTAAAATATTTTGAAATATATCAGTGTAAGATTCTTTCCTTCTATAGTGTTTACTTTTATATTGTCACTGTCTCTTTGTATTAGTATTGAGTTAACATAGATTTATTTAATCATATTATTCCTGTCTCTTCATCTGCAGCATGTAATCTTTAAAGTTCATATAATCTCATCCAAAAGATAACATATTCTAGGAAGAAGGATAATTACGGTTATTCTGACCATGGAGTACATTAAATGTGTGTACACTTTACATTTTATGGATTAATTTTCCAATATTTTAAATTAATTTTGTAGGCCAAAGAATAGTTATGAAAGTTTCATTTATAGTGTTTTGGATTAGAGGAAGAGGCTGGGAGATTGTGTGTGTAGGGAAAGGTGGGGTTTGTTTTGTTTTTGTTTTAATCAGTGTACAGATTATATAATAACTTATTGTTTTTTTTTTTTTTTTTTTTTGAGGCGGAGTCTCGCTCTGTTGCCCGGACTGGAGTGCAGTGGCCAGATCTCAGCTCACTGCAAGCTCCACCTCCCAGGTTTACGCCATTCTCCTGCCTCAGCCTCCCGAGTAGCTGGGACTACAGGCGCCCGCCACCTCGCCCGGCTGGTTTTTGTATTTTTAGTAGAGACGGGGTTTCACCGTGTTAGCCAGGATGGTCTCGATCTCCTGACCTCGTGATCCACCCGTCTCGGCCTCCCAAAGTGCTGGGATTACAGGCTTGAGCCACCGCGCCCGGCCTATAATAACTTATTTGCTTGACCAAATTTTCTGAAAAGGATTATTTTATTAACAATTGTGATATCTGACTCTTATCTTTACAACACGGTTGGAAAACACCTACTTTCTGAACTAAATTAATATGCTTTTAAATTGCATTAAGGAATATGTTTGCAGGTTTAATAACTTTCTCTCCAGGGTATTACTGAATTGTATTTATTATTATGATCAGAATATATAGCAATTAAAAATCTAACCATCTGTGATAAGCCATTTGAGAAATCCAAAACTCTAAAAAAGATAAATACATTTTGACATATTAAACTTTTGACACATGTATAGTAACTACACACTATACAAAAAATTTTTCAAATTGTTCTGTACAGTGTTAGGATAAACAGGATAAATTTACTAAATTAAGATAAGTATAGAACTATTAAACACTGTCCTTAAAAAAAAAGAACACAAGATCTGTGTCCATTTATTTAATTATTCAATAGTTTTATTTAATAATTATTTAAAAATTAATTTTTGGCTAGGTATGGTGGCACATGATGATAATCCCAACACTTTGTGAGGCTGAGGCTGAGACTAGAGGATCTTTTAATCCCAGGAGTTCTAGACCAGCCTGGGCAACATGGTAAGACTTTATTTCTATAAAAAAATTAAAATACTAGCTCAGCATGGTGATATGCATCTGTACCCCCACCTACTCAGGAGGCTGAGGCAGGAGGATTGCTTAAGCTCAGGAGTTTGAGGCTGCAGTGAGCCATGTTGGCACCACTGCCTACCAGCCTGGGTGACAGAGGTCCCAGCTATCTGCAAGAGGCCTCTGCTTGAGACAGCAAGACCTTGTCTCAAAAAATAATTTTTAATACAGTATATAATTACCAGATCTAGAAGCTCCACCTGTATCATAATCTATATTTCAAGACTTCTTGAGTTCAGTTGCTTCTGATCCTTAGTGAGTGCAACATCTGTGAACTGGATAAGTCTTTTTTCTTTTTTTTTTTTTTTTTTTTTTTTTTTTGAGACGGAGTCTCGCTCTGCAGCCCAGGCTGGAGTGCAGTGACCGGATCTCAGCTCACTGCAAGCTCCACCTCCCGGGTTTATGCCATTCTCCTGCCTCAGCCTCCCGAGCAGCTGGGACTACAGGCGCCGCCACCTCGCCCAGCTAGTTTTTTGTATTTTTTAGTAGAGACGGGGTTTCACCGTGTTAGCCAGGATGGTCTTGATCTCCTAAATCTTCTTAATGATGCCATCTCTGTAGCAAATGACCACACATTTCAAATAATACATAAGCCTGGAATAAAAGTCATTTATCCTTTCGTCTAGAAGAGGTGCTTCCCAAATGACTTTCAACAAGTCACGCTTCAGTTTGATTCCCACAGCTTTGAGAGTCTGTCCCAAGCAGGTGACAGATTGTTTATCCACTGAATTAACATTTGTCACTTTAAATAATGCAAACATGTTTTCAGTACCTCCATATCATTACATTTATGTCATTTTGAATGTTTATTATACAAATATGCCATCCTAGTTTTATCTTGAAAACTACATCAGACACTCCTTGTAACACGGAAGCTACTATAGTAATCCAAGTAACAGTTTGTGTAATTGCAAAAGTCTGTTTACATTCAAGCAATGTACATCAGGTGAGAAGCACGTTGTCTGATTTTTGGCTTAGCAGTTTTGTGCACTCATAAGGTCAGAGAGGTACTTGATCCTGGCTGTTTGTTGGGACCTAGAAACATCAGTAATAATTTTTTTTTGAGCATCACAATCACTCTGTGCCTTACTCCTCAGCAGGTAGTGATGTTCCTTGATTTCCCTAGCATAGAGACAAAGCCACAGTGGTCTAATATTTACATAGGTAGCATTTAAGGAAAGATGTAGGGCACATCAAGCATATAGGATGCAACATTGTATACATCAGATTAACCTGACCTTTTTGTTTTGAACTACCCCTAAGTGTCTCCATGTGCCATCTTTCTCCTCTGCAGAAGACCCAGGCAGCAGTATTCTTTCATGTACTCAGCCTTCACTTTTCTTATATGGATGGACAGCTTATTACTTCAAGCAATTATGACTCTTCCTGATAAATTCCTATGCTGGCAATAATGTGAGAGGAGGGTAGAAGTGTGGGGAATTAAATACTCATCATCTTCTACCCCGACTCACCTTCCTCAACCACAGTCATCAAAGAGTGATTAATGGGGCTTCGGTAAACAAAGTACTCTATCTGTGAATTGTGTTCTCACAGCATTCTACACATCCCCGAGGGGCTCACCTGCTCACAGCAGTGCCCTCTGCTCTTCAATCCACCTAGACACACTCTTCTCTTTGCTCTTGAAACCTTCTTATTCTGACCCATCATTCTTGGAACCATTAACTTATAAAGTAATTGCAAATCAGACTCCTGTTTCAGGGTCTGTTTCTGAGGATCCCCAACTTCAGACACTCTGTAAATTGTTTTCATGGTAATGGTATGGAAAGCACATTATTTTATCTGAAATACTCATTTTGTAATCTCCTTTTCATTAATCATCAAATTATTGAACAGAAAAAATGCTTATTACTTTAAAAAATACACACACATATTAATATCTGTTTAGAATCATAGATTTCTGTCTAATCAGCACATCGATAATGTAAACAGATTTTTCTAATAACAACAACAAAAATACCTTTAGAGTCTCCCTCAGCCTTACTCATCCTTATATTTCATTCATTTTAATAAAACTTTTTTTTGTTTGTTTGTTTTCTGGCTTCCAAGCCCACTGCAAATTCGGAGCTTCAAATTCGAATTCAAAGTGTGCTAGTGCTAAAAAGACAGAAAAAAATCAAATACAAAAAAAAATTTAGGGAACAAATCATTTTGCAACCCCATTATCTAGAACAAAGCTGATACACCTAGTTCAACCTATACATATATAAATTAATATCCATAATTTTGATTCTAGAATATCAATAAAATCTTCAGTGATGTTTAGAATTATTTTTGTAAGAAATTTTGAATGTTTAATATTTTTAATGGCAAATAAAAATGTATTGTTCAAACAACCCATGCTCACCCCTCAAAAATCACATGGTAGAACTCATTTTAAAAATGCACAATATCTAAGAGAAGCATAATCTAAACTGAAATTTTACTGAATGAGTGTTTTCTTTATTCACGTATAAAAATGATGAGTAAAGGAATCCAATAGCAAAGTAATTGGTTATATATCTTTAGGAAATAAGTCATTTCAAATTGTTAAAACACTGAAATGAGAAAATACATTTTGTCTAAAATACTATTTTTTTCCAATTTATAGAACAAATTGTTGCCTTTACTAAAAGTTCAAAAGATCACAGTAAGGTACGTAGGAATTTTTAAATTTCTCACTAAAAATATATGTAAAATATACAAATTAAGAAAGGGTTTATCTAGAAAAAGGTTTATAAACAGCAAATAATAAAGAGATAATTTGCAAATTAACCATGTTTTTATTTCTTACATCATATTACATACATGCTGGATCAACCTGTCAGTGTCATTGAAAACAAAATTGTGGAAACATGTTTTAAAACAAGTATTAAGTATACTGAATTCTAATCTACAACTATGCCCAGGAACAATAAAATTAGTCTAGTATAGAAAATTAGAAAATTATTCCTTCTTTATGCTCAATATTTGCATGTTTAATAATAAACATATATTTTTTTCATGTTTGATATCTTTTAATATAATTCAGTAACTAAATTCTCTTTCAAATCCTGTAGGCTTTCACAGATACATCTGGGAAATCATTTACCATAGTTTCTGAATCCTTACAGTGACTTTGGAGTAATACTGTTTTAATTAGCCACAAAATTTTTATTATTTTGCCTAAAATAGAAACACCACAAGAGGATGTGATCCTTTACCTGTTTGTTATGAACATATTTTGTAATAAGAAGAGAATGATCATCTGTTTACACATATAGATGTCAGTTTACATATTTCAGGTTTCATTGAAATTAAGTGCATATGTGAACAGATTTTAAATTTGTTTGCACATTTTCTCTTCTGAGATATTCATGTTAAAGTATGATAGCTTTCATTGCCGTGTGTATTTTTAATGTAGTGAAATTTTTCAAACTGTTTAATTATCATTCAATTACCCTTGAAAACCAGAATCTTACTTTGTCTCCAATGAAATAAAGGAATTTGTTTTAGGGCCTCTGTTACTTATTTTAATGCTGTGATTCTGAGCGTCCAGATCCCAATAAGCTCCTTGAATCTGAGCACCAACTATCTACTGGTGAAGCCCTTACCTATCACTTGGACTCTTTTCTTCTTCATTCCTATCCTTTGCAGTCAGTGAACTGTTTCACATATTGAGTCCTTCTTAATACATAAAAGAGACACAAAGTTTTTATTTCTTGATTTATATATGTCTTATGTTCGTATCTAAGTATAAACTCCCAGAAGTAGAAACTAATTTAGTATTCTCCATTTTTTGGAGTATTAGTATTCTCTCTTGTTCTTAGCACAATACTTTGCAGAGAGCAGACAATTAGCACATATGATGAATATGTATGTACTAATTGATTGAATTGCTTGGTTGGTAATTATGTGTTGTAGCTAATAAGTTGCTTCCTTTCAAACTCTGTGATAACAATCCAAATATGTGAACTATGCAAATCTGAAATTTATTTGCTTTAAAAGCAATCATTATGGCATAATTTTTATTTCTTTCATTGAACCTTGTTAAAAAATCAACCTAGAATAGTCCCCTGATGTTAACTGTTTCCTCAGATATTTGTTATACAAATTATGTATAGATGCATAGCAATACTACTTGCTTTAAATAACTGAATTTTGTTTCGTTTTTGGGGTTTGTGTTTTTTTACACCTGTGAATTTTTTTTAGTCAGTACAAACAAAATAAGATAATTTTTATCATAAGAAATGCTTTGATAAAGTTCCTGGTCCTTCAAATACAGAAAATGAAGAATAAAATTGTCCCTGTATCCTGCAGGAAAATTATCTCTGTTGGTAGCCTGCAAGTAATTTAGGAAATACATGCTCCACTAGTACCTTGGTAGAGCTGGTTGCCTGGGATAAAGTACAGTATTTAAAATTAGTTTATGCTTCAATCATTTTTTTAAAAACAGTCATAATTCAGAGAGCTGACAGCAGAGCAGGTACTGTTTATCTGCAATTATGCAATATTTGAATTAAATGATAAATAACAAGAAGAAGTAAAGACTATTTATTTTTCAGCCCAGTGATTCTCAAATTTCAGTATAGACAACAACCCCATGGGGTTCATATTACCAATTCCTTGGAACTATTCTAGGCCTACACATTAGAAATCTCTGTGTGTGGATTCCAGGAATATGCATTTTTATAAGATTTATGCTCAGTCTAAGCCAGTGAGGATTCAAAACAATTTTGAAACTTACTCTTGAAGTTCCCTAAGGATAAGATGGTCATGGTTCAAGGCATAAAATAGACATGTAATAGACAGTTGAAAGGTTGAAGGCTAAAAGTGATTAACCTGCAAAACATGTTGAAATTCTAAAACTATAACTTTTTCCACATCAGTTAAACAAATAGTCTCATTTTCTTTAACTATTAAAATAAATTATGACAGTTGTTCTTACATAAATATTGTTTAATGAATTTTAGCTTCACAATATGGATGGTGCATACAGATTTCTACTGAAAATTAACATAATTTTTATGTTATGTTAAAATTATGTTAATTTTCAGTAGAAAAGAATGGCAGTGCTTTTTTCTTAATTTTTTCATTCACCATCAATTATTCCTTGATTAGAGTCATAAATAATTTATTCAAAATTTGATCTCTCCATTCAGTTATCATAATCATTAGCTCTTGAATTAAAACTGCTTCTTCTATATAAAAACATAGTATATAACCCAAGAATTGTGAGTCATAGCAAATTGCTAGCCAAATAATAAATATTTAGACAAAATTTAATGAACTAACTTGTTGCTAATTCATATGTATTTTGAATACTTACTTCCTGTAGGTCCACATTTTCTTGATCAAGGGTAATTACACATAATTATATGTGTATAGAGAAAAAACTTAACCATTATTTTTATGCTTCCTTGGAATGTGTATACAGTCTCAAAATCATCATATTGCTGATTTTTAATTTTCTATTTTCCATTATACAAAATAAATGACTAAAATATCCATATGTATATAATTCCTTTCTTTCTCTTCAAATAATTTATGACTTTAGGTACATCTCCTCACTTTTTGGACTGAAACTAGAAGCATAATTGTTTTGAACTAGTTATCTCCAAACCCATCTCCAATACCATTTTGTAAAGTAATGTCAGTCTGCTGCAATTGTGAAACATCTACCAACTTAGTTATTTGTTCCTTTATTCACTTAGTCAGCAGCTACTAGGTCCCAAGTACTAGATTTAAAAAGTGGATGACACAAGAGCTAAACTAAATAGCAAAGTATATGTAAAGCCATTAATTATTTTACCTGCGTACACCAATAATCAAACCAAAAAATAAAAACCATGACTCTGCTCCAAGACTAAAGAAGCCAATAAATGAAAAATTTCTTCATAATGTTTTTCTTTAGAAATGCAAAATCCACTCATTTATTCAACATACATATAGAAAGTTTTTATTTTATACCAGGTTCTATGGTAGGCCATCAAGACACACAAATAAGACAGTGACTGTCTATAGGGTGTTCAAACCTAATGATAGGAACACACGTGCATGAGAAATTCATACATATATTAATGTAAAATATATATATATCTCAATATTCTACTAAGGTAATATTACACATATGATGTTGATTAAACTATTTATGATTTATATGCTATGGATACAAAGTGACTCAAAATCCCATCTAGTCAGGGACACAAACACACACAACACACACACGCTCACTTGTAATACTTAAACATAAATAATAAAATGAGAGGAGAGGAAACTAAATTTTTTGGTTTTGTAATTTGTACAAGGCATGAATTGGGTGGTTTATATCAAACACATTTAATGAAAATCAATCAGTAAATATCAGCAATATTAATAATTATTTTAAGATGAGGAAAGTTAGATTCAGAGAGACCAAGTACCTTGTGCAAAAACTAATATAATCATAGTTCAAACGTAAGTCTGACTGGTTGTCACAGATGTACTTTCGGTAATTTTGCACTATATTAGCAGTGCGAATTAGATTAAAAATAAAAGAAAGAAAGCAGGTGATACAGTAAAACTTTCTACAGGATTTAAATGATGTGTTTTACATGAGATTTAAAGAAGTCGTAGTAGACATGAAAGAGACAGAATGTGAGTGAAAGTTGACGGATGAATATGATTTGATATAGTAGCTGCCATTGCATATGTATAATGAGTGCAGTTATGGTATTTTTGAAGATTAAGCATAATTACTAAAACAGCCATTTATCTATAGAAATGACGCTTACCAGCTGAGAAAGAATGAATATTTGGAAGGGAATAAACATGTGGAAAATAACGAATAAATCAATTTTTCATAACATTGGATTATAAACATCTCTGTGTGTAAGATACATAGAGCAAGTGTTAAAAATACAAATTACCCAGACTTTCTGGAGTCCAACTCATCAGCATCTCTCAGAGTAAGATCCTGGAATTGTTGTTTTAATAAACACCATAGAGGCTTTTGATACAGGTGGTTTAAAAACTATTCCTTGAGAAGCATTAGCTCGAAAGGGAGTGATAATCATAGTGAAAGACAGTATATGGATGGATGATAGATAGATGAAATCATTGATTTTGGACACTAATTTCAGGGGATAGCCATAAATTATTATGTTTTCTTTTTAAATAATGGGATTTTCAAGGTAATGTGTTTTAAATGCTAATGGAAGATGACTATACAATCCTCTATATGATGTTAATAAGAACTAACTAAAATAAAATAGAGCTTTCTACTGCTTTCCCAAGACATATGAATTCTGTAATAATAGCCGCAAATATTTAATTAGCCCAAAATATGTGTTGGATACTATTCAGCATGTTCCATAGGTAAATTACTTAAGATAACAGCAATCCATTGAATTATATCTCATAAGTATCTCACTGTTACAGATTAGACAACTGAGAAGAAGTGACTAGGTGATTTGTTCACAAATGATCAAAAAGTGGCATGATTAGAGTCGGCGATCTTAATAGACACAATGTACTAATTTGGTGGTTTCAACTTGTTTTTACTTTGAGTATTCAAGTTAATCTGTAGTGAAAATGTTTCAGTTAATTTATTTTTCATTTAGTAAATACTTTCCAAATATTTACAGTATTTCCTCCTAATTCCTAAAAGTTTTAAATATTATTTATAGTATAAAATGTCACTATAGAGATCATTTCACATCTATTTGACATATATCTTAGCCATTTACTTTACTTCCATCTATCTTTGTCTTAGATGTACAGAAATATGTCCACAAATAATGGGAAAATAAATGTAAACTCACTTAAATGAGTGGAAAAAACCCATAACCAGTGTCAACTGTCAAGTGAGTTAGAAGAACGGAATGAATAATGACTGAGTATATATAATTCTGCTGATGGTGTGGATTTACTGATACATATGTGACATTTGTCCCACAAATAAAGACAGAGATGAGTGAACTGTTTAAAACACATTCAGTTTATCTTTGGGGAATTTATGACAAACTTTTCTTAAAATAGGTTACTTGGATTGTTCTGTTTACACCCTTACATATCACCCATCCTAGCAGTACCAGGTTAGCATAGAAATGACAAGACTTGCAGTAAAGCTACCCTTTTGAAAAAAACAAAGGCAAAAGCAGAACACAATGCCTACTGCATTACCATAAGTACAAATTTAAATAAAACATCAAATTTATTTATTTATTCAGAATAAATAAAAACCTTAACGAAGAAACCACTTAACACACGAGTTGAAAACTTTAAAATATATATCAATTGGGGTACCCAAGGTTGTTAACCATCAAAAGTTGAAAGTGTGCTGTTTATGTAAATTAATGGAATTTTTAAATATGGTCAGGAATAATTATATGTCTGAGAGATAATATGTTCAATAAAATGAAGTATGCAGATGAGATTGTGGTGTTTGGAAAGTTCTGAAATGTATACCTTAGTAGATAAGTAACTCTAAGCATAAACTAGCTCTGTTTCAGCTTGTCTTTACATAAAAAGGAATATTACAACATACTTGATATAGTCATTCCTAACCCAAAATGTGCTAATGAAGATAGGAGAGTTCTGGATCAAGGTAAGCTCCCCATACCTATTTAGCTATTTTCGTCATCATTGTCTCTGAAAAAATAAATGAAATAATAGAAGCAAACCTTTTTCAAATGATGAGTCTTCATTTTATTATTTATAGAGTAAACTATTTACAATGTAAACTATTAAAAATGTAAAACCTCAGTGTATAAAACTCCTAGAAGAAAATATAAACAAAATCCTCCATGACCTTGGGGTGGACAAAAGCTTCTTAAATGGAAAATCTAAGGCATGAAACATAAAAGAAAATTTGGATAAATTGATTTTCATCAAAAGTAAGTACTTTTGCTCTTCACAGGTCATCAATAAGAAAATGAATTACAGAGTCATAGAATAGGAGAAAATACTCACTTCATGCATAACTGATAAAGAACTTGTATTGAGAACTCTTAGAAGTCAACATAAAGGCAATCAACAGTATAAAAAATAGTCAAACTCTTTAAGAGACAATTCATGAAAGATCATTATGAACAGCCAAATGCACATCAAAAATCTTAACATCATCACTCATCATGGAAATGCAAATTAAAACCATGATACCCTTACATACTCGTTAGATTGGCTAAAGTTAAAAAGACTGATTATCTAAATTGTTATACTACTGATGGGAATGTGAAATGATACTACTCCTTTGAAAAATTGTTTGACAGCTTTCTTTAAAAAGTGAAAGTTATACCTATCATGCAATCTAACCAGGAACAGCTACATTATTGGTAGGACCCATTGCATAATGAATGTATAAACTATAAAAAATTAAATATAATATACACATATGATAAATTTATTTTTAAGTCTCTCAAATAATACCATATATTGTCTCTTATACTCTCAGTTTTGTTCTAAGAACATAACATTTTGCTGTTATGAGCAAAATGAGATGGTATCTCATTGCGGTTTTGATTTGCATTTCTCTGATGGCGAGTGATGATGAGCATTTTTTCATGTGTCTGTTGGCTGTATGAATGTCTTCTTTTGCTGCCATTGCTTTTGGTGTTTTAGACATGAAGTCCTTGCCCATGCCTATGTCCTGAATGGTACTACCTAGATTTTCTTCTAGGGTTTTTATGGTTTTAGGTCTAACATTTAAGTCTCTAATCCATCTTGAATTAATTTTCATATAAGGAGTAAGGAAAGGATCCAGTTTCAGCTTTCTACTTATGGCTAGCCAATTTTCCCAGCACCATTTATTAAATAGGGAATCCTTTCCCCATTTCTTGTTTCTCTCAGGTTTGTCAAAGATCAGATGGCTGTAGATGTGTGGTATTATTTCTGAGGACTCCGTTCTGTTCCTTTGGTCTATTTCTCTGTTTTGGTACCAGTGCCATGCTGTTTTGGTTACTGTAGCCTTGCAGTATAGTTTGAAGTCAGGTAGCGTGATGCCTCCAGCTTTGTTCTTTTGACTTGGGATTGTCTTGGCAATGCAGGCTCTTTTTTGGTTCCATATGAACTTTAAAGCAGTTTTTTTTTCCAATTCTGTGAAGAAACTCATTGGTAGCTTGATGGGGATGGCATTGAATCTATAAATTACCTTGGACAGTATGGCCATTTTCACGATATTGATTCTTCCTATCCATGAGCATGGTATGTTCTTTCATTTGTTTGTGTCCTCTTTGATTTCACTGAGCAGTGGTTTGTAGTTCTCCTTGAAGAGGTCCTTTACATCCCTTGTAAGTTGGATTCCTAGGTATTTTATTCTCTTTGAAGCAATTGTGAATGGAAGTTCATTCCTGATTTGGCTCTCTGTTTGTCTGTTACTGGTGTATAAGAATGCTTGTGATTTTTGCACATTGATTTTGTATCCTGAGACTTTGCTGAAGTTGCTTATCAGCTTAAGGAGATTTTGGGCTGAGACGATGGGGTTTTCTAAATATACAATCATGTCATCTGCAAACAGGGACAATTTGACTTCTTCTTTTCCTAACTGAATACCCTTGATTTCTTTCTCTTGCCTGATTGCCCTAGCCAGAACTTCCAACACTATGTTGAATAGGAGTGGTGAGAGAGGGCATCCCTGTCTTGTACCAGTTTTCAAAGGGAATTTTTCCAGTTTTTGCCCATTCAGTATGATATTGGCTGTGTGTTTGTCATAAATAGCTCTTATTATTTTGAGATACATTCCATCAATACCGAATTTATTGAGCATTTTTAGCATGAAGGGCTAAGAACAGCCAAATCTTAAGAGGAAAACTAGAAATGTGTGGAGTACATGAACCAAGGGAGGAAGTATTTCCAAAGGAAAATATTGTTTATTTAGGATGCTGCTGACTGGACAAATAAAAGAATATCAGCAAAAGGATGATAGTGTTGTAAAACATGGAAATAATTAGTGCCCTTTCAGACAAGGAGAGTGTTGGAGAAGAAGACAGTCTGGACTGGACTGAAGAATGAGGAAATAGAACAAACAGTGTAAAAGATAAACAACGTAAAATCATAAATAAATTCTGTCATTAAAAGAACAGAGAAACAAGACAAAAATGAGAGTAGATAAAATTTATGATGGTTTTGGTTTTGTTTTCCTTTCTGTTTTATCATGGGAAATACTAGAGCATGATAGATTTGATACATAGACAGAAAGACATTTTTTGTTGTTGTTTTTTAAGTTTTTGAGATGGAGTTTCTCTCTTGTTGCCCAGGCTGGAGTCCAATGGCATGAACTCCGCTCACTGCTACGTCCGCCTTCCGAGTTCAAGCTCTTCGCCTCTCTCAGCCTCCTGAATAGCTAGGATTTCAGGTGCCTGCCACCACATCCAGCTAATTTTTTATTTTTAGTAGAGACGGGGTTTCACCAGGTTGGTCAGGCTGGTCTCAAACTCCTGACCTTAGGTGATCCACCCACCTCAACCTTCCAAACTGCTGGGATTACAGTCATGAGTCCGTGCACCCGACCTGTTTTTCGTTTTTGAGAAGGGTCTTGCTCTGTTGCTCACACTGGAGGGCAGTGGCATGATCTTGGGTAGCTGCACCCTTGACCTCCCAGGCTTGTGTGATTCTCCCACCTCAGCCTCCCAAGGAGCTGGGACTACAGCTGCACACCACCACGCCAGGCTAGAAAGACATGTTTGTTGCGGGAGAGAGTGCAGACTAAAGAAAGATGCTCTAAAACTGCTGAAGGGATTCACAACATCTCAAATGGTGTATCTTTGATTCAGAGACCGACTGTCAAAGGAAAGATTCTGAAGAAGATAGGAACAAACAAATACTATATTGCATTGTTTTTATGGTTTTTTTGGAGAAGGGAAAGTTTCCTCTGATGGTTTCTCCTCTTCCATTCCTCATCCCCATGAGAATATGATGAATTCATCTTTAAGAGCATTATGAGCCGGGCGCGGTGGCTCAAGCCTGTAATCCCAGCACTTTGGGAGGCTGAGACGGGCGGATCACGAGGTCAGGAGATCGAGACCATCCTGGCTAACACGGTGAAACCCCGTCTCTACTAAAAATACAAAAAAAACTAGCCGGGCGAGGTGGCGGGCGCCTGTAGTCCCAGCTACTCCGGAGGCTGAGGCAGGAGAATGGCGTAAACCCGGGAGGCGGAGCTTGCAGTGAGCTGAGATCCGGCCACTGCACTCCAGCCTGGGAGACAGAGCCAGACTCCGTCTCAAAAAAAAAAAAAAAAAAAAAAGAGCATTATGAATGTGGGGTATATTTGTGGATGTTATTAATCTGAAAACTATTGTTGTGAGTAACATATGCCCAACTAAAGTAATTTTAAACAATTTATACTCTTACATTAGAAGTCTGAAGGTGAATGATTCCAGAATTGGTGAATGCAGTGGTATTCTGGGGGCCTCAAAGATCACCTAATCTTGATCTCTTTTGGTTGTCATTGGCAGAATATGATTTCTACACACATGGTCACAAAATGCACACAGTTATTGCAGGCATAATGTTCTCAAATTCCTTCTGCCTGATGAGCAGTTTCTCCTTACCGAGTGTCTTATTTAATAGAAGGAAAATATTTCCCTTAATTTTTTTCATTAGATATTGCTGTACCTTTTGTCTATGAGAATTTAACATTCCTTGCTTAAACCAATTATGAACAAAGGGGAACAGAATTACTGTACTTGAATTAGAACAGTTATTATTTATTCTGAAAACTTGGGGATGGTTTCCACTTCCCAGAGCACTGTGAGATCCCATTCTCAAAATGAAGATACTGTGAGTAAACTAGAAGACAGGAATGGCTCTTAACTAGACAGCTAGTAAATAGTTCTACAAAAAGCAAAATGAAGACAAAATGAAAAGTGTAAAAGCACATTTTATTAAGAATGTTTAGTTTTATTTCCAAGCAATTTTGTACACATATTGGAGCTGCTACAAAAGCAAATTTAAAGGCAAACTAGGTCAGATTTACATGTTTTTTTTTTTTTTTTTTTCATTTTAATTTTTAAAGACTTTGGTGTCACAAGTGCAATTTTGTTATATGGACGTGTTGCATAGTGGTAACGTCTGGGCTTTTGGTGTACCCATCAACCAAATAGTGTACTTTGTATTCATTACGTAATTTTTCTTCCCTCACACCCTTCCCACCCTCTTACCTTTTGGAGTCTCCAGTGACTTATTTCCATCATTACATTCATTTGTACGTACTCTTTAGCTCACATTTGGAATTGAAAACATACGGTATTTGGTTTTCTGTTTCTGAGTTATTTCACTAAACATAACGTCTTCAAGTTCTATCCATGTTGCTGCAAAAGACAGAATTTCATTTCGTATGATTGCATAGTATTTCGTGGTATATATATATATATCAGATTTTCTTTATCCAATCATCCATTAATGGACATTAGGTTGATTTCATGACTTTCCTGTTGTGAATAGTGCTGCCATAAACATACCAGTGCAGGTGTCTTTTTTAAAGGTGATTATTACTTCTCCCTTGGGTAGATAACCAGTAATGGGATCGTCGGATAGTATGGTAATACAATTTTTGGTTTTTTGAGAAATCTTCATACTGTTTTTCATAGATGTTGTAATAATTTACATTCCCACCAACAATGTATGTGTGTTCCTATTTATCCACATCATTGCCAAAATCTGTTGGTCCTTAACTTTTTAGTAATTGCTATTCTATTTGGTGTAAGATGGTATCTCATTTTAGTTTTAATTTCTCTGAAGATTAGTGACGTTGAGCATTTTTTCATATGTTTGCTAGCTGCTTGTATATCTTCTTAGAAACATATCTGTATATGTCTTCCGGCTTCTTTTTGTTGGGGTTGTTTTAGAAATCTCTCGCTAAGATTTCTGAAACTATGTTGAATATGAGTAGTGAAAGTGGACATTTTTGTCTGTTTCCAGGTCTTAGGGAATATTCTTTCAACTTTTTTCACTCTGTATGATATTGGCTTATATTTACTTTTCAAATTAGTCAAACTTGTAATCACAAGAGCTTTACTAAGTATTTGCGCTTATAAGCCTATGTGTTAGAGTGCATTTTTCTGTTGAAGAGTTGTCTAATATTGCAACAATCTATTTAGCTACAGAATTCACAAAATATAATGCTCCTCAGCCAATTGGCATTGATGTAGTTTACATGGTCAATCTGATTCACCCTAAAAACCCTACATATTATCTAAATATTGCTTTTTCTTTGTTGTGTTGATCAACAAAAGGTGTATTAGTGAAAATGACTATGGAAATTTTTAGCCTCGTGTCAGCACAACAAATTACTAATATGTAACAAATTGCAAAAAGTAAGAATGAAAAATGTGCATCTTATCCATATCTCTTTTATAATAGTATTTGCATATTAGGTACACATTTTATCTATTCTGAATATTAATTTCCCAATAAACATAAAACATTGAACTCTTTGTTTGTCAAGATTTTTGGTTACTTTTGAAAAATGGATGGATTACTTTAAAAAGATTTTGTAAGGAAAGTTAAATATGATCCTGTAATTCATACAGTTATAAATGATAACATGATTTTCAATTAAACTCATTTTTATGCGTTAAAAAGAAATAAATATGCAAAGTCAAAAGGAAGTGATATAAGCATTCTTTGTTTTCATTTTTTATTATTTTACTTTAAGTTCCAGGACACATGTGCAGAAGGTGCAGGTTTGTTGCATAGGTGTACGTGTGCCATGGTGGTTTGCTACACCTATTGACCCATCCTCTAAGTTCCCTCCCCTCACCCCACACCCTCCAACAGGCCCTGGTGTTTGTTGCTCCCCTCTCTGTGTCCATGTGTTCTCATTGTTCAACTCCCAATTATGAGTGAGAACATGTGGTGTTTGGTTTTCTCTTCCTGTATTACTTTGCTGAGAATGATGGGGTCCAGCTTCATCCATGTCCCCGCAAAGGACATGATCTCATTCCATTTTATGGCTGCATAGTATTTTGTGGTGTATATGTGCCACATTTTCTTTATGCAGTCTATCATTGATGAGCATTTGGGTTGGTTCCATGACTTTGCTATCATAAGTAGTGCTGCAGTAAACATATGTGTGCATGTGTCTTCATAGTAGAATGATTTATATTCCTTTGAGTATATATACAGTAATGAGATTGCTAGGTCAAATGGTATTTCTAGTTCTAGATCCTTGAGGAATCTCCATACAGTCTTCCACAATGGTTGAACTAATTTTCATTCCCAAAAATAGTTTAAAAGTGTAAAAGGCTATTTCTCTCCAGCCTCTCCAGCCTCTATTGTTTCTTGACTTTTCAATAGTTGTCATTCTGACTGGCATGAGATGTTATCATCTTGGTTTCAATTTGCATTTCTCTGATGATCAGTGATATCTCTTGGCCACGTAAATGTCTTCTTTTGTGAAGTGTCTGTTCATGTCCTTTGCCCACTTTTTGATTTTTTTTTTTTTTCTTGTAAATTTGTTTAAGTTCCTTGTAAAGTCTGGATATTAGACCTTTGTTAGATGGGCAGATTGAAAAAATTTTCTCCCATTCTGTAGATTGCCTGTTCACCCTGATGCTAGTTTCTTTGGCTGTGCAAAGGTCTTTAGCTTAATTAGATCTCATTTGCCAATTTTGGCTTTTGCTGAAATTACTTTTGGCATTTTCGTCATGAAGTCTTTGCCCATGCCTATGTCCTGAATGACAATACCATTGTGGTTTGGGTTTTACATTTAAGTCTTTAATCCATCTTGAGTTAATTTTTGTATAAGGTGGAAGGAAGGGGTCCAGTTTCAGTTTTCTGCATAATGGCTAGCCAGTTTTCCCAGCACCATTTACTGAACAGGAGATCCATTCCCCATTTCTTGTTTTTGTCAGGTTCATCGAAGATCAGATGGTTGTAGATGTTTGATGCTATTTCTGAGGTCTCTGTTCTGTTCCATTGGTTTATATATCTGTTTTGGTACCACTACCATGCTGTTTTGGGTACTGTAGCCTTGTAGTATAGTTTGAAGCCAGGTAGTGTGATGCTTCCAGCTTTGTTCTTTTTGCTTAGTATTGTCTTGTCTATTTGGGGTTTTCTTTGATTCCATAAGAAATTTATAGCAGTTTTCTCTAATTCTGTAAGAATGTCAATGGTAGTTTGATGGAAATATACTTGAATCTATAAATTACTTTGGGCTATTTTCACAATATTGATTCTTCCTATCCATGAGGATGGGATGTTTTCCATTTGTTTCTGTCCTCTCTTATTTTCTTGAGCAGTGGTTTGTAGTTCTCCTTGAAGAGGTCTTTCACATCTCTTGTTAGCTGTATTCCTAGGTGTTTTATTCTTTTTCTATAAATTGTGAATGGGAGTTCATTCATGATTTGGCTCTCTGCTTGTCTATTGTTGGTATAAAGGAATGCTTTTGATTTTTGCACACTAATTTTGTATCCTGAGACTTTGCTGAAGTTGTTTTTCACTTAAAGTCATTTTGGGGCTAAGATGACATGGTTTCTAAACATAAAATCCTCTCATCTGCAAACAGAGACAATTTGACTTCCTCTCTTCCTATTTGAATATCCTTTATTTATTTCTTTTGCCTAATTGCTTTGGCCAGAACTTCCAATAGTATGTTGAATAGGAGTGGTGAGAGAGGTCATCCTTGTCTTGTTCTGGTTTTCAAAGGGAAAGCTTCTAGCTTTTGACCATTCAATATGATATTGGCTGTGGGTTTGTCATAAATAGCTCTTCTTATTTTGAGATATGTTCCATCAATACCTAGTTTAATGAGAGGTTTTAACATCAAGGGATGTTAAATTTTATGCAAGTCCTCTTTTGCATCTATTGAGATAGTCATGTGGTTTTTGTCATCAGTTCTGTTTATGTGATGGATTATGTTTATTGATTTGTATATGTTGAACCAGCCTTGCATCCCAGGGATGAAGCTGACTTGATTATGGAGGACAAGTCTTTTGATATGCTGCTGGATTCCGTTTGCCAGTATTTTATTTAGGATTTTCACATGAATGTTCATCAGGGATATTGTTCTGAAGTTTTCTTTTTTGTTGTGTCTCTGCCCAGTTTTGGTATCAGGATGATACTGGCTTCATAAAACAAGTTAAGGAGGAGTCCCTCCTTTTCAATTATTTGGGATAGTTTCAGAAGAAATGGTACCACTCCTCTTTGTATCTTGGTAGAATTTGGCTGTGAATCTGTCTGGTCCTGGGCTTTTTTTGGTTGGTAGGCTTTTAATTATTGACTCAATTTCAGAACTTGTTATTTGTCTATTCACAGATTCAGCTTCTTCCTGGTTTAGTCTTGGGAGGGCATATGTGTCCTGGAATTTATATACGTCTTCTAGATTTTCTAGTTTATTTGTGTAGATATGTTTAGCGTATTCTCTGACGGCAGTTTGTATTTCTGTAGGGTCAGTGGTGATATCCACTTTATTATTTTTTTTTACTGTGTCTGTGTGATCCTTCTCTCTTTTACTCTTTATTAGACTAGCTAGTGGACTATCTATTTTTTTTTTTTTTTTTTTTTTCAAAAAAAGACAGCTACTGGATTCACTGATTTTTTTTGGAGGGTTTTTCGTGAGCCTATCTCCTTCAATTTTGATTTGATTTTAGTTACTTCTTATCTTCTGCTAGCTTTTGTATTAGTTTGCTCTTGCCTTTCTAGCTCTTTTAATTGTAATGTTAGGGTATTGATTTGAGATCTTTCTAGCTTTCTGATGTGGGGATTTAGTGCTATAAATTTCCCTCTTAGTACTGCTTTAGCTGTGTCCCAGATATTCTGGTATGTTGTCTTTTTTTTTTTTTTCCTGAGGCGGAGTCTCACTCTGTCGCCCGGACTGGAGTGCAGTGGCCAGATCTCAACTCACTGCAAGCTCCGCCTCCTGGGTTTATGCCATTCTCCTGCCTCAGCCTCCCGAGTAGCTGGGACTACAGGCGCCCGCCACCTCGCCCGGCTAGTTTTTGTATTTTTAGTAGAGACAGGGTTTCACCGTGTTAGCCAGGATGGTCTCGATCTCCTGACCTCATGATCCGCCTGTCTCTTTGTTCTCGTTAGTTTCAAAGAACTTGATTTCAAACTTAATTTCATTATTTACCCAGGAGTTATTCAGGAGCAGATTGTTCAATTTCCATGTAATTGTGTAGTTTTGAGTAAGTTTCTTAATCCTGAGTTCTAATTTGATTACACCATGGTCTGAGAGACTGGTTGTTATAATTTCACTTCTTTTGCATTCGCTGAGGAATGTTTTACTTCCAATGTTGTGGTCGATTTTAGAATAAGTGCCATGTGGCACTGAAATGAATGTGTACTTTTTTTTTTTTTTTTTTTTAATTTGGGGTAGAGGGTTCCGTAGATGTCCACTTGATCCAGGACTGGGTTCAAGTCCTGAATATCCTTGTTAATTTTCTGTCTCATTGATCTGTCTAATATTGAGAGTGGGTGTTAAAGTCTCCCACTATTATTTTGGGGAGTTTAAGTCTCTTTGTAGATCTCTAAGAACTTGTTTCATGAATTTGGATGTATCTATATTGGGTGCAAATATGTTTACAATAGTTAGCTCTTCTTGTTGAATTGTTCACTTTATGATTATGTAACGCTCTTTTTTTTTTTTTTCTTTTTTTTTTTTAAATCTTTGTTGGTTCAAAGTCTGTTTTGTCAGAGACTAGGATTGCAACCCCTACTTTTTTTTTTTTTTTTTTTTTGCTTTCCATTTGCTTGGTAAATGTTCCTCTATCCATTTATTTTCAGCCTATGTGTGTCTTTGCATGTGAGATGGATCTCCTGAATATAGCATACTGATGGATCTTGACCCTTTATCCGGTTTGCCAGTCTATGTCTTTTAATTGAGGCATTTAGCCCATTTACATTTAAGGTTAGTATTGTTATTTGTGAATTTGATTCTGTCCTCATGATGTTATTTGGTTATTTTGCACACTAGTTGATGGAGTTTCTTCATAGTGCCATTGGTCTTTATATTTTGGTGTGTTTTTGTAGTGGCTGGTGCCAATTTTTCCTTTCCATATTTAGTGCTTTTTTCAGGAGCTCTTGCAAGGAAGGACAGGTGGTAACAAAATCCCTCAGCTTTTGCTTGTCTGTAAAGGATTTTATTTATCCTTTGTTTATGAAGCTTAGTTTGATTGGATATGAAACTCTAGGTTGAAAATTATTGTCTTTAAGAATGTTGATTATCGGTCTCCAATCTCTTCTGGCTCGTAGAGTTTCTGCTGAGAGGTCTGATGTTAGTCTGATGGTCCTCCCTTTGTAGGTGACCTGACCTTTCTTGCTGGCCACCCTTACCATTTTTTTCTTCAATTTGACTTTGGAGAATCTGATGATTATGTGTCTTGTGGTTGCTTTTCTCATTGAGTACCTTAGTGGTATTCTCTGCATTTCCTGAATTTACATGTTGGTCTGTCTTGCTCAGTTGGGGAAGTTCTCCTGGATAATATCCTGAAGTGTGTTTTCTAGGTTGTTTCCTTTCTCCCCGTCTCCTGCAAGTACTTCAGTCAATCATAGGTTTGATCTTTTTACAAAGTCCCATAGTTCTTGAATGCTTTGTTCCTTTTCATTCTTTTTTCTCTAATGTTGTCTGCATGCCTTATTTCAGCAAGATGGTCTTCAAATTTTGATATCCTTTCTTCTGCGTGGTCTATTCAGCTATTGATACTTGTGTATGCTTCACAAAGTTCTTATACTGTGTTTTTCAGCTCCATCAGGTCATCTATTTTCCTCTCTAAACTGGTTATTCTAGTTTGCAGCACCTCTAAACCTTTATCAAGGTTCTTAGCTTCTTTGCATTAGGTTAGAATATACTATTTTAGCTCAGTGGAATTTTTTATTACCCATCTTCTGAAGCCTACTTCGTCAAATAATCCATGTAATTCTCCAGCCCGTTCTGCGCCCTTGCTGGAGACACGTTGTGATCATCAGAGGAGAAGAGGTACTCTGGCCTTTTGGGTTTTCAGCATTTTTTCGTTGATTCTTTCTCATCTTCATGAGTTTGTGTAGTTTCGCTCTTTGAGGCTGCTGACCCTTGGATGGGATTTTTGTGGGCATTTTTTGTTGTTATTGTTGATGCTGTTGTTCTGTTTGTTTTTCTTTCAATGGTCAGGCCCTTTTTCTATGGGGCTGCTGCAGGTTGCTGGGGGTTCACTTCAGGCCCTATTCATCTGGTTCACTCCTGCACCTGGAGATGTCACTCAAGGAGGTTGGAGAACAGAAAAAATGGGTGATTTCTCCTTCTTCTGGGATCTCTGACATCGGGAGCACCAACCTTAGGCCAGTAGGATCGCTCCTGTATGGGGTGTCTGATAACCCCTGTTGGAGGGTTGGGTGGCACCGAGAAAAGGATCTGTTTAATGAAATGCTTTGAGTGTCCCTTGGTGGAGGGAGTGTGCTTTGATGGGGGAAACCCTCTTTTTTTTTTTTTTTTTTTTTTTTTTTTTTTTTTTTTTTTTTTTTTTTTTTTTTGAGACAGAGTCTTGCTCTGTTGCCCAGGCTGGAGTGCAGTGGCCGGATCTCAGCTCACTGCAAGCTCTGCCTCCTGGGTTCCCGCCATTCTCCTGTCTCAGCCTCCCGAGTAGCTGGGACTACAGGCGCCCGCCACCTCGCCCGGCTAGTTTTTTGTATTTTTTATTAGAGACGGCGTTTCACCCGTGTTAGCCAGGATGGTCTCGATCTCCTGACCTCGTGATCCGCCCGTCTCGGCCTCCCAAAGTGCTGGGATTACAGGCTTGAGCCACCGCGCCCGGCCAGGGGAAACCCTCTTATCTGGGCTGCTCAGATTCCTGAGAACTTCCAGGAGCAAAGGCTAAGTGTGCTGGTCTGCAGAGACTGCGGCCACCCCTCCCCCTAGAGGCTTAACCCCAGAGAGCTCCGGTTTCTGTCCCTGAGCCTCTGACTGGAGTTGTTGGAATTCCGGCCGGGAATCCCTGTCCTGTGAAGAAGGATGTATCAGAGTCAGGCCTGAAGAGGTGCTCTGGCTGCAGTCTGCCACGGATGGTATATTGGGTTGTGGGCAGCACCTCTTGGGACCAAGTCATCCAGCCTCCCTGGCTCCAGCAGGGGAAAAGCATGGCCTGAAACTATAGAGATGGATGCTCCCCTTCCCTGCTCAGGCAGCTTATCGTGCTAGGCAGTTATGAGTTCCTGTGCTGGCTGCTGATTTTCCCCTAAGGAGCTTAAATAGCTTAGATAGCAGGCAGCGGCAGCTGTGGTGCTCCTTGCTTCTTCCCCCAGGAGCTTGGCAGGCTTAGTTAGCCAAACTCCAGTTAAGAGACTGTTGAGAATCTGTTTGGCTCCGGTGTGGGGACCCTAGGCCCCAGTGGTTTGGGTTCGCAAGTGGGATCTTCCAATCTGTGGTTTGCACAGTTCCGTGGAAAAAGCACAGTTTCCCCAGCTGCATAGCATGCTTACTCACCAGCTCCCTAGGGTGACAGATTGGGGCTCCCCTGCCCTGTATGCCTTTCAGGTGGGCCACTGCACTGCACTGCTCTTCCTTCCTCTCCAAGGATTGTGTCAGCTGCCTAGTCAGTTCAGAGGAGAGAACCTGGATACCTTGGTTAGTGGTGGAGAATTCACACTCTAATTGTGGTTCTTTTCAATGGCAGCCTCGATCTCTGTTGTTTCTAGTTGGCCATATTGGCCTCATGCCTAAGCATGATTATTTACTGCAAATTTGGGCAAAGATTCGCTAATATAAAAATCAATGAAAACTCTTTTTTCCATAATGTTCTACTCACTGTTAATCTGTAATTTGTTAACTTATTGTCTTGGTAACATCAAATTTTTTTGACTTTTAAATATCTCAGCAGCCTGGGATTCTGCTTGCCACCCCACTCTCAAATCAGGCAGGCAAAATGTTGCTTGCCACCGAAGCAATAGCAGGCATTATCTCCTAGAAATTACTGTTCTCTATGCCTCCCCTTTCACTCTCAACATCATCTGTTATGACATGGAAATACATTTATTCCTTTATTATTGAAATTTTTAAAAGCTCTCATAGATTAAAATATGCAGAAATTCTGATGATATATAATGATAAAAAAATTAAAGTATTATTGTAAGCTTCCTATACTTCATTTTCTTCCCATATACAGACAGGTCTCTGACTTACAATGGTACAACTTAAGAGTTTTTTTGACTTTTGATGGGTTAATTTGGGTAATAAATGCACTTTTGACTAATAATATTTTATGTTTTTGACTTCTGATAATTTTTTTGGGTTGTAACCCCATAGTACATCAAGAAAACTCTATACTTATAATGTAAAAAAATTCAGTTTTATATGGATGACATAGTCTTCCCTTTGTTATTTTGCACTTTCCTAGTAACAGTTTATAAAGTTTATTTTGTTCATACAAAGCAATTATTATTACATGGGGAACAGTTAACAAACTGTTAACTATTTAGTTAACAAACTACCTTTGCAAAAATTTTAAGAGTGAGAAAATTATGACAGTGAAAGGGATCTGATCTAACCAACTCCATCTTTCCTTTAACCTCCGAACTGTCGTTGGTCATTTCTGGGAATGGGCCAAGCTTACTTCTGGAGAAATTTAGTTTATAGCTTAAATGATAATAGCCCATCCAAAAAAGTAAATCACCATTGTGAAACTAATGAAAGGTCACCAGATTAGAAATGAGAAGGATGAGAGGGGCCTGAATTTTGCTAAGATGTGGACTTCAATGATTATAAGCCATCATTCTGGAGGTCACAAGATTTGCAACTTCTCCAAATACTTCTGTAAATAAAATCACTATTATAGAACCTAAAACTGGCTGTTTAAGATGTCTTGTCAGGCTTTTGCATTTCTGAGGACGAGCTGTCCCAAGCTGCACCCATGACTTTTGACTCACTGGTCTTTTGGCCCCCACCCGGCAGCATACTCAGCCTATGAGATCTGTTTTCTACACCCTTAGGATTGCATCACCAGCCAATCAGCAGCACCCATTCCCTAGCTCCCTGCTCACCAAACTGCCTTTGAAAATTCCTAGCCTCTATGTTTTCAGGGAGGCTGATTTGAGAAATAATAAAACTCTGGTCTCTCATTTAGCTGTCTCTAAGTGCATTAAACTCTCTCTCTATTGCAATTCTCCAGTCTTGAAAAATTGGTTCTATCTGAGGATTGGTCAAGAAGAACCCATTGAGTGGTTACACTCTTTTGGCATGCCAGAGCAGGAATGTTAAGGATCACCTGCCATCATTAGTAAAGACTTTTAAAGAAACATTATGAGAAAAAAACCCCACAAATTTATTTTTGAGATGTTAATATTTTATAAAGCCACAATTTCATGGTAACCAAAATCATAATAAATGTATACGTTTTGAAATAGTGATACAAAAACATTCTTACTTTAAAGATATGATATTTTAGAATTCTGATATTCGTGTTTCTTTATGATAACATTAACCAAGCAGTGAGATTCCCTGTCTGACTAAAAACTAGAAGCACTGAGAGGAAACTCAGTGGAAACTAAATTTAGATTCTGAGAAAGTTTACAATCTTGCTTACCTTGAGGAGCAAGGGACATAAATTTAAGGACAGGCAACATAAGGTGGTCAGTGACCACTTTTATAATGGAGATCACTGAATATTTCCTGGCACTCTAAGAGACAATGTACTTTAATGTAGATTATATTGATTTACCCTAAGATAACTGTTTCCTCTTACCTTGCAATAACTTGAAGTAAATCAATGCAATCTGCATTTCAATATGTTGTTTTACTGACTTCTTAATAAAGATGGCTTGAAAAATTTGATTAGAGGACAATATGTCCACACATACTAATAACTGAGGTACACACAGGTAGGAATCACTTTATTTTTAAATCCACTGAAGCAATTAATGCTTCTGTATTCTAGAAACTTTACTGATGATGACGTGACCTTGCTAACTTTGTCATAATGTCTGAGAGGCCCATCTTAAAGGCATTCATATTATGCTATGAAGGCTATATATTACATGATTACATTAAAATACAAGCAATAAAAGTGCTACCAATAAATGTAAAGCAAATTCGCAATGTCGCTCTCCATCATTTTTTCTCTCTTTTTTTTTTCAGTAATCACACATTTCCATAACTACAGAATAGCATTACTTAAATTTTAATGGTAAAAGTATTTCTTAATCTGAATTTTTTCAAAGTTTGGATCACACACTTCCCATAATTGTCTTATGTTCTTATTAGTACACATACATATTTTGAAGGCAATGGTCAGGCATGTTGATGTTTCTGTTCCCATTGTTGTCATATTGGCCAAGACTTAAGCATTATAAATCTGAAAAATATAAAAAAGAAGGCCATGAAAGCAATACAAGTTCACCAGAATATACAATCATTATAACAGGTTTATATTACTCTAGGTCAATGCAAGGGGAATTGTTAATAGCATTATTTTTATGTTCCTATTACACTGAGTATTAAAAAATCACATGAAGAAGACTGTGAAGCCAATAATTCATTAAATATTTGATGCAATCAATTTAGAAATAATAAAAATGTATGCTTTTATGTGTATTTGTGCATATGGTATAGACAGAAATAAAAACAGTTTATCTCTGTCCTCCAATATCAGTAACTATCAAAAACATTGTTACTACAATAATAATAATTAAAGATACATAAGTATCTTTTAAAGATATTATTGTATTAATACAGTATGAAGGCATAAAAATTATGTACATTTACTCCAAACACTCATTTACTTTGCTAATTTTTTACATTCTTGAATATTCAGTTAAACCCCTACATCTTTTTCTCAAACTCATACACATATTTCTCTTCTTCAGAGTCATCTTACATTTATTGTACATTATTATATCATCTTGAATTTTATTTATTATGCAATCATTTTTTCTTCCCGGGAGGTTCTAAATACTCTACACACAAATATGTAAATTCTTTGTATCATAAATTACTGGGCTTGTTTCACAACAGGACTTATGACTACTTAATATTTGGTAAAACCTAATGAAGTGCAATTCAAACATTTCCATTCTCCTGATCACTAAGTTCCAGTCATAGTGATATTTGCAAGAACATTTCAAAATCTATTTTTATGAACCTTAGAAATTGACATTTACAAGAACATTTGCAGTTGACATTCATAAAAAGGCTAGTTAGGCCATTTAAAAGTACATTTATAGGAGCATTTATAGTTAAAAATAAATGTTAAAATCTAAGACGTGTTCTTTATCAAGTAATTTTATTAAATTTTTATATATGTATCTAGTCATGGATATGTGAATAATCACAAAGGGTGACAAATAATCAAAAAGTAGCTTTAATGCACATTCATATTTGCTTTTAACTTTATCTAAAGAATATAATTTTATCTTTACTTTTAATTTTTTATGGTTTCAGCCAAAATGAAAAGTGCAACTGTATATTCTGAGGCAGTTTGGATTTACCTGTTGTAGGTGGGGAGATTAAAAATGCATCTTCTGATTTTTATATTGAACTTTGTCTCTTAGTTTGGTTGTGATGATTAAAAGTATTGTTAAACTTCGATATTTTAGAAACTTGATTTATGGGTGATTGAACTTTAGGGATATGATGCCAAGAGCATGTCTCATAAGAAAGGAATTTATGGTCAAAATGTTAAGGTATTAATTTGCAGAGGAATTTCATAACATTCAATATCATCTATTGGAAAGAAAAAACTTAGAAAATTTGGAAGACAAAGGAATATTCTTAGTTTAAGAATGGCTACATGCCAAAAACATTCAGCAAGCATCATACTAAAAGGAACAAAAATTAGACATATTCACCTTGAGGTTAGAAAAATACAGAGATGTTTGATCTCATTGCTGCTTTTAAAAATAATACTTCTTAGTGCTATAAGATAATAGAAAATAAAATAATGGAAGCGATATATGAAACTTCCGTTAGTTGAAGATAATATGATCTTCATTGTGAAAAACCTAACAAAATGTACAAGCCACTCAAGTGTTTGGGAGAATACAATAATATTCAGCCAAATGCAAGATGAACCTATCTGCATCAGCAAAATGCAATTAGAAAATATAGTAAGGCCTGTCATAGAAAGGTAAATAGTGTAAACAATTAAATCACATATAATTCAATATCACAATATAATTAGCTAATAAAATGACCCGATGAAATTGAGCAGACAGGCTACCAGGTGCTCATAATTCTGCTGCTGGGTTTAAAAGGCTTGACCCCACCAGTGGGCAATTGTCTGCTCTGGCTTCAACTTTGATATGGATGATTTTTTGAGCTGTGGCATGCAGAGCCTTCCAAAAAGAACAACAGAAGTAACTTGAGAAATATTCACCTGTATATTACCTATAGCTTTCTCCAAATCCAAGAAAAGTGTGCAGGGATAATAGTAATGATTCAAGGACAGACTGTCTCCCTCTCTGGAGCTGCCTAACATTTGTCCAGGGACATTCCCATCTTTTTCATGTTCCCTTTCACCCTGTGAAAAATAAAAACTATGATTATTTTTATTGCACCACTGTTTGTGAATGGGAATTTACGGCAATATCAAAAAAACCCAATCACCTCATGTCTTAAACCTGTATTTGGTGCATTGCCATATGGTTTTACTGTATTATAGAATATGATGTTAATGCACAACTCTAAATAGTATTGAAAGTTCTAAGACCTTAGGAAATAATTAACATCATCAGGAAAATTTTATAACTATTAACTCTATTAACATATATCATAATACCCAATTAAAATTATATGAATAAATAAAAGATTTTACATATTCATGATTTACATGGCTGATATTTGCTTGTTGAGTTAAACTAGCAACTAAATGCAACTTCAGTCATATTTGTATTTAAAAATAAAAATAAAATATATCTTAAATAGGTTATTAATATTTGAAAAAAGCATGGTGGCTACCACTAAATATTACTACACAGTAACAAACCACAGAATACAAAACAATGGTGTAGAATAGGAAAAACAATACAAAACAATGGTGTAGAATAGGAAAAAAAGAAAAGACCTGTCTCATGCTTACATGGTAACTTGATACATGATAAAGAGATTATTAAAATCAATATAGAGAGAGGATATACATTTCCTATTTAATTCTGGAAAAACTGTATCACCTTTGGAGACTGAATGAACCTAGATCCTTACCTTATACTAAATAAAAATATGAACTCCAGATGGAGGTAAAAATGCTAGGAAGATTTTAGTTAAGATAGCATGAGAAACTATACTTTAAATGGGATCCATTTAGCTTCAATGGTAAGAAAAATGTGAATTTGTTTACATTAAAATTAAGAAGGCCTTTGCCTGGGAGAAGATATATGGATATACCAAATTAGAATATAATATTTAACATATGCAAATCAATCCTGCAAATGAAAAAGCAATAATAGAAAAATAGAAATAGACAAAAAGGATATGAATAGCCTGAACCTGTCTTAGATATATATCCCCAAGTCGTATTAATTAGGGTCATGAAAGGAAATGTACAAATATTTATCCTGACACTTTTTGTAGTGGTAGAAAATTGGTGGCAATTGGTATTCTCCAACAGGGATACAGATAAGTAAAATGTGTTGCATTTTACCACACACTACAAAATACTATGCATCAGTCAGAAGTAAAAACCTCAATGTTAAAACACCAGTGTGTATGCTTGTATCATTACATAATTTTTTTAAGGAGAAAAAGAAAAAAAAAAAAAAAGGTGTGTCTTTACCAACTATAGTAAATAAGATGGTTCCTCACCCAACATCTGGTTGCCCTGTCAAGACTGATAATGTCACACTAATAAAGCATCCTGAGGAGGGGAGGGTGACACAGAAGCTGGTCGAAAAATGGCTAAGAGACCTAAGGAAGGAGATTAACTTGTAGTTTTTGTGGCAGTTAGGGAATGGAGCAAGAGTGGGTGTTGCCATGCATGGAAAGTAGCTTAAATGATTTGAACCTCCCATCAACACCAGAGGAGAGAGCGCTCCTGCTTTCCATTGACAGCTTAAAAGCTGTGAACAAATATCAAAAAATGGAGTCAATTTCTTTATTTTAACATCTTCAGCAGAATATCATTTATATATCTCTCATCAAACACACACACACACACACACACACACACACACACACACACACACACACACACAGGAAAATGCATTTCCTAGGAATAAGTTCACATTTAAGACATTGAAGTGTACTACAGTTGAAGCCAATGCCAGTAGAGATACCCAGGAAGAGAAAGTGAGAGTTAAGAGTTTCTCTTAAGTAGGAGAAGATTCATTTGGACCTACAAAGATACTGTTCTAGGAGTGAAAGAATATGAATAAGTCAACCCTCTCCATCTATAGTTTCTTGAATTTTTGGGAGAAACTTCTGAGTTTTGTGTGATAAGGACATGTATGTTTCTTACATGGACACCTTAAGCATCACAATATGTGGGGGAAAAGTAGAAATCTCAAAAATGTCTATTAAGTGTGAAATAGAATAATAGATATCACAATAACAACAGCAACCATTGCTTGAGCATATACTGTATTCTAAAAGTTTTATATGCATACCTTTATTGAACTGACCTTATGAATAATTCAAAGGAAATTGAGTCATATGAGGAGCTACATGGAAGATATTATACTAGAACTTGGATAATTGTCTTTACCCATTGTAGGATCCCTGCTTCTAGTGACTCAATATGACAGACATACTATGTCTTTCCCTTAAAGAATGCTTTATAAGCTCTGACACATTTTTATTCCTAACACTTTATTTTAATGTTCATAAACTGTCACTGAAAAATGGTACAATTTGTATCAAGCCTGAAGATGTGCCTAAGAAGTGCTAGTGGTGTAGGTTAAAATATAGGAAGAAATCTTGTTTCATAAAAATTTATATCCAGATGTATCCATTATTTTTCCTTTGCTACAATATCCTTGGGGAACAGAGTTAGAATGTAGCTGAAAGTTTCAATAAGTAGTGAAATTTTTATATGTTATTTCATGCTTCTACAACTAGGTCTTGAATATAAAAAATTTAAGAATAAGTAAAAATAACATTTACAAAGTGAACAATTCTACCATTGTGGCATTCTTTTTTCTATCTAATCTAGAAAATGTTACTTAACTTTTTTTCTTTCCTTCTTCTTTTTTTTTTTTTTTTTTTTTTTCCATTCTCTCTACCTGACTTGTAAAATGCACTGATATCTGTATGACTCCTTTCTTCCCTTCTTATAAGTAAGGGATCCTGAACCAATCACCATATGTATTAAACAAAGTAATAACACCCAGCCCTAATCTGGTAATTCCTCTTCCTTGTTTTTTTTTTTTTTTCTTCCTTCCCACCCTTCTTGTATTTATCACCATTCAATTCATTATATATTTACTTGAATATTTATTTACTGTCTCTCTCTTCTAAAATGTGAGCTTCATGGAAGATATTTTATCTACCTTTAAATATATTTTCAGTGGTAAGAAGAAACAGAAATAACTTCATTGAATGACCTATTTTGTTACCAGTGGCCAGACATTGATACTTACAATGTTGGTGTTCTAATTTTCCTAACTTTTTAAAATACACATGTTGTTTAGTAATTGGTTTATATAGCAGATACATGTTTAAGCCCTATCCATATTTTAAGAATTATAACATATAATCTCTATGAATTTATATGTTTCCAAAAAATATTTTGGTGATCACATGACTATAATTTTTAAAAAATTAATATTTTATAAATTAAATTTTTGTATCAGGACAGTCTATGGATTCTATCCTCAAGTGTGTTTCGTTCTCTTGGTATATTTAATACAATGCCGAAATGTTTTTCTCTTTGAATCCTTTTTATTCTTTATTTGGGATATCTTTGGAAGGGGAAATTGTTTTCCATTTTATTCTTGTAAAAAATATAATGAAAACTGTTGCTTGCTTGGATAACATTCATGTCTGCAATCCTGAAATCTTTTCATAACAGGATTTCTCATTAGTCCAATTTCCACTCTTCCTCATGGCCATGCACCTCTTGAAAGGCCAGAGGAGGTAGGGTAAAAAACTTTATATTTGTATAGAATAAATTAATTCTTTGCCAGTGAGAGGTTTACGCATTAGGCTATTTTTTAGGCTATTTTTGACAATGTTTATTGAGAGATTGTTGGGAGCAGGGGACTGACTTCTGGGATTTTTTTTTTTTTTTTTTTTTTTTTTTTACTCTTAACAAGTACATAGGGGAGAAATTGCCTTTTTTATGCCTCTGGACACTATTGGTTCTGGATGTGAGAGTTAAAATTGCTGTTGTCATTAAATGACCAGGAGGAGATCTAGCCTGAGGACAAAGCAAACATATGGAGCAAGGCAGAACATAGGGAAATGCAGACAAGTAGAATTGGACCATTGGCTATATTGTGCTTAGAGCCACCGTGGTTCTGAAACTTTTCATTATATGATACATTTCCTATTGTTAGATTAAGTAGAGTTAATGTTTACGACTTGCAGACAAAAACATTCTAACTGATATAAGCAGAAAATATATCAGTGAGGTAACATTTTTAACAATAAAATTGATGTTTTAAGTTTGCTAATATGTGTTGGTGAAGGTGGACTTTGCTTGATGTACTATAGATTAGTACAGTTACTTTGTCTACGGGTAAAGAAGTGAAGAAAAAAAGGACTTCATATCTTGCAATCCCATTACTTATTGTCTAATTTATGGAAACTATCATATATGTATATGTGTGTGTGTGTGTGTGTCTATACAGAGAGCATATACGAAGATATTTATTGCAAACTTGTTTTAATAAGGAAAAGTAAGAATATTCAAATTTTTCATTATGAAGAGAATGGATAGATAAAAGTGAATGTGATTTTGAAAAACTGTGTTTTTCTCTTTTTAAAAATTCTGACCACTTTACTTCAGTTCACCCAAAACTTTCATCTCTTTGAAGAGAAGTAGAAAATCATACAAATTGCAAACATGAAGGTAATAATAGCTTCTGATAAGTAAAAGCAAGATTATTTACCAGTAACAAAGTTTGTGATAATGAAGGTTTTGAGATCCTGTTCAGATTTCCTCTACAGTGTAGAGAATAAACTCCTTTCACAGATGACACCTAGGTCACTCTAAAGTACTATCAATGCTATGACTTGGGACAAGTAAAGTTATAGTTGTTCCTTTTGCAGAAAATGACAATCTGAAAAAAAAAAAAAGACAAAATGAGAGAGGCAGAAAAGTAAAATGGTGAGAGGGATATTAAGAGAACACTTCTCTCAGGTCTTTGGCCTAAAGAGGAAGAGAAAAATTAGGTAAACGAGAGATGAGGTATTGCTGTGAATTCTTCATTAGTATACCCTCTTCTCCAGTGGCAACATTCACTTGGCTATGCAGTATAGTCTGTCAGAGATAGGCTCTTAGGTTTTTATCTCTCACCTCACCTTCAGTCTATTTGCACTGTGGACATTAACTTGAGAAAAACTGAACTCATTATGTTGCCTGCTATAGTTGAAGGTGATTAAGCTGCATGAGAGAGAATCATTGGATCCTGGACCAATGGACTGAATAAATGAAGTGGCAGACACACAGGGTTTGATTGAGGAAAATATCTAGAAGACAGAGGGCTAATGAACTTTGAGGAAGATAATAGAAACAGATGAAAAGCTAATCTCTTTCTTATATTTAATTTTGAGCATCTGCAAGGCTGACAGCACCAGGTTAGCATGCAGCATTGCTCTAGAGACTAGAGGAAGCATAGAAAGTTATGGCCAGAGATGCCAATTCTCTCCTAAAATGTGAGATCAAAAGAACCATACTCTTAATCCATATCTTTCTCCCTCAAGAGATACTCAAGGCATGGGTAGGGTATCTGAGAGACTGATTTTATAAAGTCAAAATGAGCATTATTTAACACGCATTTTAAATTTGTGTCTATGACTAACTTTTAAACTAGATTGGGCAATTTGAGGATCTAAAAGATGTACAGCACATTTTGTCTACACACCAAAGGTATATTGTGGCTTAAGAGCTTTGCAGCAATTTCAAAGGAGGCAGATCTATATGTACAAAAAAGAAATGTTTTTGAGACATGTTAGTAAGTGAAAAATGAAGCAGAATGGTTCAAGTAGTAAATCTTTTATGTGAAGAAACATACAACCACATATGTAAAATGTAAATGTATAGCAAAAATGCTGGAAAGTCCATCTAGTTAATGGTGAATACCCTCTGAGAGAAGGAAAAAGACACAAAGTCAAGTGAGACTTAGCCTGGTCGATATATTTAATTTATTAGAAGAAAAAATATAGTTAACTGTACAATAATTTTAAACTTTTAAAAATAAATGAAACCCCAATTATACAAAAAATTTTAATCATCAACCCACTGACTTGGAAGTATATGGTGACTATACTTCTGTATAGAATTAATTAGGTACACATTCACTCCAAATGTTAAGACCAAAGCAATCAAATATTTGCAATTATATGCACTTAATTTTGACAAATGAACCCACATAACTTCTGTTTGTTCAGTCTTAGCTTGGTTAGAGTTGGGAGCAGACAGAGGAGGATATTCAGGCAGCTGTGTCAATATCTGATATACTTAGTATAATACTGAGTTTGTAAATATTCTCAATATTATCTTAATAATAATAATATTGGTTGTAATTAATTGTCCAAACAACTGTGTTAAGCACTTAATATGCATCACCTCGTTTAGTCTGTACATATTAAAAACCTATTACATAGACATATTATCTTTATTTTATAGATGTGGAAACTGAGGCATAGGAAGTTTAAAACTAGCTCAACCAAGAGAGTACACAGCTAGATAGAAATGAGTGCAGGGTAAACTCAGGTTTGTGTTTCATAATCTGTGTTCTTTATTTATAAGATAAAGAGCTGCCTTGAGTTCCAGTGATTAAATTCCTGATAAGTCCCTCTGACTCAGTTTATTTTCTTATGTCTCATTTTCTCATTGACTCTGTGCCATTATTGCATCACAAGCTTCCAAGAAGAGAAGGTTCTTCCTAATGGTCCAGAAGTTATATTTGTTACCTTACATTTTAGTGTCTTCCTTGTATCTGTCCAGCTGTGGGATAATTTTGGACAACCCCTGAAGCTTCAGTACTCTAAATGTAGAGCTGTGTTTACAATACAGCCCATGACCTAGATATTTGACCTGAAACCTCTGAGCTTGTTTCTCTCTGTGAATGTTAAAATAAAACTGACCCTATAGAGTTCTTCTTATGCAGTAGTTTTATACAATGTATTTACTCTGCCTGTCTGTCCCCATCATGATCTGTTTGCAATTTCTGTCAGAAGTCTTTCTATTACAAACAAATCCCCTTTCAAAGGAGCATTTTAAACTAATTTGAATATATCATTTAAACACAAATTTTACAGAATATAATTTCCCTCTCATCAAAGAGTATGCTGTCCTCTTTACTGACTTGCAAATTTTCTTTTAAACAATATAAACTGCACAAATGCAATGTATTCAATTAATGAAAAAGCCAAGAAATCACACAAAAAATAGGAAAACCATTAACATATAGATTAACCCCATCAAAGGGTGATATTTGATGGGATATTCAATGTGATTCATATATCATCAACTGAAAGAGCAGAAGCTTTACTTTTGAAAAGCCTCTAATTCAGCAGTCAGCCTTACTTTCGACATGAAAAGTGTAATGTGAATGCAATGTGCATGAATGCCAATTACTAGGATAAAAGAGAAGCTCATGGTGATTAAGAGATTATAGTACTTTGAAAGATGTAATTAAATGGCAGAAAGTTTCATTTCAATAATTCCAATGTATGGATTTACTTTTATTATTATTTTAATAAATTAAATATTTCAGATAGTGAATCAAGCTTCATAGCTCAATAATTGCATTAGATAAATTTTTTATATTTTATATCATATATTTTATCAATGTAACTAATTATTCATTGCAAGTTTTTCCTTTGATCAATAGAAATAATAAATAATAATGTATTTTACTCAATACCATTTACTGTTCCTTATAAAGGACAGAATATGATTAAACTATAAAATACATGTAAAATAACATTAAAATATATTTTCTTAACAAATTGTATTCACATGCTTGATACTTAGCCAGTGTCTTAAAAAAGTGTTTACATCATTTACTTTAAAATTAATTTCTTTTGAAATCACTGAATTATTTATATTGGAATCCAAAATTTCATGTAGGTACAGTCTCATCTATTCCATCTCGCTTAAAATTCTATCAGATATAAGTAAGGCAAGATAAATGAAATGACTGAGTTCTTAATAATAGTAATTCATTTCAGAGCCAGAACTAGCCAACTGATTCTATAACTCCCAATCTGGTGGTCTTCCCATTAGAATTTAATTTTTAAAATAAGAAAAATAAATTATAAGAATACTATTAAGAAAATGACAACATGTGAGCTTAAAAATACATGAGTGAAAGAATAGTACTTAAAACCAGCCATGTCACATGGCAAATGGTTTCTAACAAGAGACCAGTTTATCTCATTCTTAAAAATGAGCATAGGAGGACAATGGATTAAACTGAGGAGATTTTATTTAATCAACTGTCCTCAGGATTTTGTATGACCAATTTCCCTCCCAGGACCCTTTTTCATCCCACTGACAATGTAATTTCTCACCTTTTCCTTTTTCTTTTCTACTTCGAGAAGAATAAGAATAAATCACATTTTTCTCCAAGTATATTACTTAATTTTCTGTTAATTATAGTAGAAATGTTTACTTTTCATATAGAGAATGATAACTACAGAGATATATTAGGGAAGTAAGCATAAACAGAAACAGAAAGACAATGAGAGACAAAGGGATAAACCTATACATAAAACTAGGAATATTATGTTCTCATATTTTTTCAGTGTTTGTAATCTCACTTCTTATTTTACATTTGAATTACACAAAATTATATGAAATCATATGAAAATCAAGGAAAAAACTGTAAATGATTTAACTTAAATTACAAATAATTTCCTTTTTTGACATTACAACATACTGAGTTATTATATATGTAAAGCAGACCGTGGGGTAATTCTTCTGTTTCATGTTTGTCTATTTTGTTAGTTTACTTTTTAAATTTGTAATTCCTTTTTAGTTAAAAAAAAAAAAAAAGTCTTGAGTCTTAACCACTTTTGGACCATCATAACCTGGTGTGGGACACGTGTTGTGTTTCATATTTTGATTATGAAACATACTGAAGTTGAAAATTAGGTTTACTCCTGGTTGTTAGCTGGATTTGCCATTTAAATCAGTCATCTGTGGCTAGTTTAATTTATTGAGATAATCTGTAGCAACCTAAATGCAGAAAGACTGTTGCATTTTGAAAATGTTTCAGCCAAAGTGCTTCTCAATAGTCTTGATTCCATGAATATTTTACTGACATGTTAAAAAAAACCTTCCTTTTCCTGGAGATTTTCTGGGGAACACAGATTAAACAAGCAATGCCTCTGCTATGTTAGAGTTGCCTTCCATTGAGTTGAATCTATCCTAAGGTTTTTGAAAATGTTTGTATGATTCACCCTCATTTTTTAAAATTTCAAATTAAGGAAATGTTGAAAGAGGGAAATATAATCAATCACATGCTCTTGATTCTAAAATCATCAATTATTATCCTTATCTTACTTCATCTCTCTAGCTCTCCACATATGTATGTATATGTGTATAATATGTTTGTACATTAATATTAATAATGTTAATAAAAATTACAGGTTTTTTTGTATCTTTGGAGATAATCATGATTTTTCTCCTTAGATCTACTATAACGGGTAAATATATAAATGTATTTTCTAATACTGAACCAGGTAAAAATTTCTGGAATAAACTCCAGTTGGTCATTATGTATTATTTTTAATATTCTGCTAGATTCTATTTATCTAGAAGTTTTGCATCCATATTTATCAGTGAGATCAGTCTGTAATTTTCTTTAATTGAATTGTCGTTAACAGGTTTAGATATAAACATTTTACCTTCTTAATGAAAAGAATTAAGCTTTCCTTTTTTCTATTTCTTACATAGAAATTTATCTGTTTAAACCACCTCTACTGTAATCCATTTTTGTTAACGTTATTTTTTCAAGGCACTGTTTATCTAGATTTGAAATTCATTTTCATATTTATGCAAAGTAGTCATAAAATTACTAATAGACTCTGTTTATATATATTTTATTTGTTCCTTAGCAAGTATTGTTCTGTAAATTTCTAGTTTCTTCTTTCTTGCTTTTAAAGATTAGGTAGTGATTTGCATATTATATAGACCTACTATAAATACACACTCACATACACACACACGTATTCCTTAGCTACTGCCTTTATTTTTCCTTAGCAGTCTTAATATCTGCTTTTACCTATATTATTTCCCTACTTATGTTTTAAGTTGCCTGTCTCTTATTTTATTTGAGAATATTTTTCATTCATTTTTCTTATTTTACTTTTATTAATATGTGTTTATATGAATAATAAAATGCTATGATTTTTCTTCAACTCATGGATTAAACTTTAACTTGTAAGTTTTGATATCACGTGTTTTAATTGTCAGTTTTAATATAAATACTGTAAGTTTGGTTTTTAATTCTCTTTCAGCCATGAGCAGTTTAAGAATTTTTAAATCTCTATATAAAATGGCTTTGTCCTTTTCAATGTGATATTAATGTCTAGTTGTTCGAGCTGTAACCAGAAAGTGCTACCAGTGTTACATCTGCATTTTGAAACTCATTGAAATTTTGTTTTTTTTTTACTTTATATTTGATCATTGGATGTTCCATGTGAGCTTGAGAGAGTATATTCTTTATTATCACCTTGGAAAGTGTGATATATATTCATACAAATTAAATTATAATACTCTTACTTATTTTTTGCCCACTTGACTCAGTGATGTGTTAATGTCCTGTGATAATAGTGTATTTCAGTCTACTGCTGCTTCTATTTTTTTATAGTTTCCACTTTAGGTGATTTCTGCCTTATTGGATGCAGAGTTATTCAAAATTGCTTTGCTTACATTGAGAGTTGAGGCTATAATAAAGTGTCGTCATTTGCTACACGTTAAGCTTTATCCCAGAATCTACCTTGAATGATATCAGGATCACAACCCCTGTTTTCTCATAATTTGCATTTTCTAACATACATTTTGTCCATGCTTCCTTTTTAAGACTCTTAATTTTATCATTTTTTGTGTGTTTTTTATATATAGTTTGGAGCTGTATTTTACTTTGTGTGACAATGTATACATTTTATTTTTCTAATAGTTAAGTTAAATTTACACATTGATATTGCCGATTTGTTCAGACTCAGCTTGATATTTCATTTGCATTTATTATTTCTGCTTTTATTTTCTTCTCTGTATATTTTCTTTGCTCCTTTTTGCGTTACTTTTGGTTTTTAGGAAGCTACAATTTCTGCTCTAATCATATTTTTATACCTTTTATATTGTCCTTCTTTTTTTTCTTTTTTCTTTCTTTTTTTTTTTTTTTGAGACACAGTCTAGCTCTGTTGCCCAGGCTGGAGTGCGGTGGCGCCACCTCGGCTCACTGCAAACTCCCCCTCCCGGGTTCACGCCATTCTCCTGCCTCAGCCTCCCAAGTAGCTGGGACCACAGGCGCCCACCACCACGCCCGGCTAATTTTTTGTATTTTTAGTGGAGACGGGGTTTCACCGTGTTAGCCAGGATGGTCTGGATCTCCTGACCTCGTGATCCGCCCGCCTCGGCCTCCCAAAGTGCTGGCCTATAATGGCTTTTGATCACAGTTTTCTTGCTAGGGCCTGCACTATTTGGTGTGGGAGCTTTAAAACATAATCTTTATTTTCAACCGGAAGAAAACAGTCAATGATATTATTTTATTTCCCCTCTCTTTTTTTGCTCATTCTCTTCCTTAATCTTTTCCCGTTCTGTACTATGGTAGAATATATAACATTTCATTTAACTCCCTTGTTGGCTGTCTTATTACTTTTTGAGTCTTAGATAAATTCGCAGTTCACCAGTAGTTATCTTACATTTTCCCAGTAATTTCTTGGTTGGTGATGGTCCTCCTTTTCTAGATTCATCAGAAAGACTTAATGAGCACAGAATTACCTAAATTCTTGCACATTTAAAAGTTTTATTTTGCCTTAATATGTGAAGTGGTCTGTTTGGATATTAAATGTCTGCCTTGTACTTTCTTTCATTGAATTTCTTGAAAATGTTGTTCAACTTGCCCTTCTTTCTATATTGCTATGAACAAATCTGATGCCAGACCAATTCTCTCTCAGGTAAGTCACTTGTTTGACAACATAATCAGAGGACTTTTTCTTTTTTTCATATTAAAGTCTATTAATTTTATTTGGGTGTGCCAAGTAATTGACTGTTGTGAAAAAGTTTGCCAGGTGTTTGCGATTACTGTCAATATATAAATTCAGTTTCTCTTTTATTTGGGGAAAGTTTCTTGAATTATTTTCCTAACAATTAGTTCTATTTCTTTTTTATTTTAACTCTTCAGAAACTTTAATAATTATATGAATTTTGTATCTTTTTGTTCTTTTACCTCTATCAGTTTTTCTATGATCATCATTTTACTTCTTCTTTATTAAATTTTTAAATTTTATTTTGTTTTTATTTTTGTTCATTAAGGCATGTTCATCAATATGTAATTTATTGCACTTTATTATGTTTTAAATATTGACTTTAATAAACTGTATTATACTTTAATCAAAATTATTCTCACTTGAGCACATTTGTAATCATTTCTCAATTTATTTTTTCTTTACTTTCTTTTTTACCTGAATTCTATTAGCTCAGTTGTGATATATTTCTCATTTCTGTCATTTTTGATTTCCTGTGCCTAATTTTGGATGTAATGCAATTTAACTTATTTCTACAAATACTTCTTTAAGGATTGTTTGAGGCATTCTGTTTTGCTTTTCCCTTGCTTCATATTGCTTTGTGTGTGTGTAAGGGTGTCAGGATGATTTTTATCATAGAAATGTTTGTTGTCATTTTCCCTTTTCTTCTTGTGTTTTATAGAGGTTTTGTCAGAAATTTTCTGTTTATTTGAAGATACTGAACAATAAGAAGTGATTCTAGGCAGGCAGGTTAATAGTTTTGGGTGTCTGAGTTGGCTTCATATTTTGAGAATTACTGTTTCTTAATATTGACTGTTGCACTTTTGTTAATCATTTACACTTTTTTAGTGAAGAGAAATTTTTAAAAATAATTATTGTGATTCTTTATTGATTTCAGAGAGTGATTAGTTTCTGTCCTCTTATCCCTGGACGTATCTTACATATTTTTTTCCACCTTGCAACCTAACCACAAAGGTTGTATTTCCCTTCCAAGTCACTTTCTTATCTCCTGGAAGTGGTCCCCCTAAGATTGTCTCCACAGGTCCTGCATCCTCTTAAGTTCCTCCCATTTGGTTTTCCAGCATCCTATTTTAAAATCCACCTCATGTCAGCCCTGTTCTCAGTATTTTCTCATGTAGAGTGAGATGCTCTGACTTTGAAGGTAGTTTTATCTGTATTTCAAAATGTTTAGGGTCTTGATACATGTTTTCTTTCCTGTGTAGTCTCCACCATATTTTTCATGGGTTTCAGGGATGGATCTTATGGTGTAAAATTTTTCCCCACTTACATAGAAAGAATTTGTAGTACTTATTTATTTTTGTCTGAATTTTGCTATAGAAGTGGATTGAGTTTTAGTTCATATGGTTTTATATTTTTTTCCTTGATGATCTGGTTTTTACATTATCATTAGGCAGCAATCATTACCCCAGAAGATCCTATAAGATTGTGTTTAATTTTTCTTAAAGTCACCATCTATATAAAAATAGTATCTATCTCTGTGAACATAGAAAATACATGACACATGAAATGTAACTATGGATTTAAACACATGTTTATACCAAGGGGCAATAGAATTACAGAAAACAGTAAGCTTTTCAGAGACTCATAAATGTAAATGTTTTAAGGGAACTTGGAAAATCATATTACCAAAGACCAATTCCACAATCTTCTTCAAATTATTAAGTAAACATTATTACATCTATATATTAATGTGCTATACCAATTTACTACATTCATATTTTTTCCTATCCCAAATATTCTGCCTGAAATTTAGAGGCCATTAGCTAGATAATATAGATAATTATTGTTTGCATTTCACTTCTCTTTGTGAGTATAGTTAAATTTTCTATAATTTCTTAAATTTCTGTAGTTCTACATTGAAAGAAAATGGGAAACACATGTAATGATTCCTGATTTAATATAGACTATTTTACAAGTGAGAATACTTTGTAGCCAAATATAATATTCACAGACTATAAAATATTCTGAAATCAACAGTATGTAAAGAGTAGAAATGAATAAGTACATTAACAAATAAAAATGTTCAAGGGCAGTTCAACAATGATTCAGGCAATAAAGTTCTGCTTCAGTCAATAAATGTGTTTTGTTTAAAGTCTTCCTGGAGCATTCAGCTAACCTCAGAAAGACTCGAGGCTAATGGACTATATCACACATTAATGCCGATTGCATGGCCACCTAGCATCTCTACAGACAATATGGCCAAAGGCCAGTACTCTAGTGGTTAGTAAGGCTATTGTGAGATTTCTAACAACAGAGTAATATCAGCAGGAAGTACATCAATTGGGCAGCTCAGAGTAAAAAAGTACATACAGCCAGCTCCAGTGAAGTGCATCAGCATGGGACAAGCAAACAGAAAATGCTAGAAATGCAAAATCCAAGAAAAGTAAAAACAAAAGCCGCCTCAGATTACAACCTAAGGTCACTGATATACAAAACATCAAATACTAGTATTTTGCAACTAATGATATTATGCAAAACATCAAATAATGTCCTGCACTCAAACACACACACATCCATAATTATAATAGAGGATGTATACACATGCAACTTTTTTCAAGCAAGTGACCAAGATATTTTCTGTGTTCCAATATTATACCATTATTCAAAGCACTTAATGCTGATGATGAAATAATGGATGTGTTAGTCCATTTTCATACTGCTATAAAGAAATACATGACACTGGGTAATTTATAAAGGAAAGAGGTTTAATTGACCCACAGTTCCATGTAGCTGGGGTAACCTCAGGAACACACAATTATGGAAGAAGGTGAAGGAGAAGCAAGGAACTTCTCCACATGGTGGCAGAAGAAAGAAGCAAGCAAGAGCAGGGAAAACTGCCTTATACAACCATCAGATCTTGTGAGAACTCACTCACTATCATGAGAACAGCATGAGGGAAACCCCTCCCATGATACAATCACTTCCCACCTGGCTCCTCCCTCCACATGTGGGGTTTATGAGGATTACAATTCAAGATGAGAACTGGGTGGTAACACAGAGCCAAACCATATCAATAGATATTCATGATCAGAAAAGCAAAATTAACCTCAGAAAAATACAATGCTAAAATGGATAACTGTGGTTCAAGAGATGTATGAAACAAATCGTAAACACACAATGACCAAATCCTAGGGAACCTCCAGGCTGTTAGGAACTACTTCATGTATTTTTTTGGAGGAGTGGTCTCAACAGTGGGAAAATGGGTTGAGGAAGTGATTTTTAACGTGTATCTTTATCTCATCCTCTCATTGACCTGGAGAGTCACTGTCTGTTCCCACACTAACTATGGGATTTAAAATAGTATCAACCATGCAGATCACTAGGTGCCCATGGGATGATATCATGACCATTAGAAACACTGCTGTGGTAAGATGATGAATGGAGACACAGGTTGACCAGTTGTCTTAGACATCCTTTTCTCTAAATTCTCTCTTTAAACTCTCAGGGCTGGCAGGTGGTATTCTAAAAGTCATTTTCTCCTTATACACTGCTCCTTTTGGAAATTTTGAAAATCAGTTTTGAAGAAAGAAGTAGTTGGTGGAGGGGTAACATAAAAGGATACACAGTGATGGTTCTGGAATGCCTGTGTTTTTTTTCCATCATGTCTTTCTCTCACTCACTAGGAGGGATATGGGCAGGGCCTTGTCTTTCCTCCTCTCTGTACACACATTACCAGATACGATAAATCTGAACTCCAGAGAAGAGAAGCTCAAGGTCAATAACTAATTATCTGTATAGAATATGAACACTATAAAAGGTAGACAGGATATTGACAACATATACCAGATGCAGCAGAACTATAGGAAAAGGAGAGCTGGCATATAAAATAATTATAATACGTAATACCAAAAAGTTAAAAGATGATATTGATTATACAACGCAAAATTGCCAATGTGATCTGAAAGCACATATTTTTAAAACATACATATAATTATCTATATTTTAACATTTACTTATGAATTATTTCATATGCTAGTATTTTAATGAGAAAGAGGTCACATGTTTTGTTCCTTTTCTCTTTTGTTTGGCTTTTCTCCAAATGTGTATTTGTATACTCCCACATACCCACAGCTACAATCACCCACAGACATAGTTATGTAGTGCTTGGAAGAAAAGTTTAGTCACTGTTTATAAAAATGCTATATTATTCAGAAATCTTTGCATCTTTGTTAATCCAATCTACACTATTTGGTAGATATGCCACCAAGACAACTAACAACTAATACTGCCCTAATTAAAACTTTATATGGAATCTATTTTTGGATATGATGTAAAATATTGATCCAATTTTATTTTCTTCCTAATGAATTTTTATCTATCTACATATATTAAATGTTTCACACTGAATTAAAATAAATTTGTTATATTTTAAGTAATCAGAACAGTAATGATCTATTTTGTTTCTCTGTTCTATTATCTGATATCTATAAAGTACCACCTTGCTGTTCATGTTTTTCATATGGCTCTGTTAGAATTTTTATGTGTATATTTCAACTTTCAGGTACTTCTTCATGTCCAACAAATTGAATTGTATTAAATTTATATATATATATATTGGTACAACTAAGATTTTTCTTACTTTGGATTTTTCTTCAGGAAGGATAAAGAATATTTTGTCTTCCCATTGGCTAAGATCATGTTTTAAGGTTTTCAACAAATACTATCATTTTCTTCATATTAATGCTATCCCTTTTTAAAAAGTCATTTGCATCCAATATACATACTTTTTTGGTCTCTATTTTTAGTGGAACTTTTTTCTATTTATATGTCTATGTGCTTAGTGGTTATGGAGAAGAGGTATTGGATCCAAATGCTCACACAGAATTCTATTATTAATTATTAAAGTAGTATATTTGGGCTTTCAAAGCATAAAATCCTATCAGCAACAGAGAAAGATAGTTTATTCTATTTTTTCTGATAGTTTAGCCACTCATTTGTTTTGTTTATATATAGCATTTATTAGAACCTCCAAAGAGTACTAATATCAATTATGATAAAACATATTATTGTTTTAACCTAATTATTTCAGTGTTTCTCTATTTAAAATGGTACTTGCTGTTCAATTTTGTTAAACAGACTTTATTACGTTCAAATAGCATTTGTTCTCATTTTATTTAGTTCTTTTGTTAAAAATGACATTTCAGTTTTATTAAATGCCTTTCTCCTTACCTGATGTAAACATATAATGATGGCTTCATGAAACAAACTAAAAAACTTTCCATCTTCATATATGTTTCTTGTGATTTAGAGAATTGAAACAATATTTTAGAAATGGCAGATTAGATTCAACTGTGAACTTTTTAAAAAATAATATTTCACTTTAAACCTTATTTTTTTCTATGATAATTGGAATGTCATGCTTTTTCATTTCTTCTTAAAGAAACTTTAGCAATTCATATTTGAGTTTAAAAGTCTTCATTTCTTTAGGTTTTAAATTATTTTTTATTGAGGTTGCAGGTAGTTTTCTCTTACAGTTTCTGGATTTTCTTTTATTTTAATTTGCCTCTACTTCCTGTTTTCTAATTTTATCTATTTTTCTTTATCTTTTCTGTCATTAGGTTCATGAGTGTTTTATCTGTTTTAGTTATTGATTTAAAGAACATGCATTTGCATTTTTCTTATGATTTTTAAAAATTTCTATTTCAAGCCGTAGGACCTTCCACAAAATATTAAATGGGTGAGTCCTGTCTTCATTCTTTTCTGGAAAAAATAATGTTGAAATAAACAAGTAATAAAACTGGAAATTATCTCTACATCTTAAATTGGAAATAAAAACTCAATGTTTGCTGTTTGTCCCTTCTTTTTTTCATAAATTAAAGCATATAATATAGTTTTCGGAATACTGTGGACCCTTGAACAACTTGGGGGTTAAGAGAGCAAACTCTCTGTGTAGTCAAGAATCCACATACAAACAATCAACTTTTTATTTTGTCATTTCACGTGATTGCTTTCAAAATACCAATGTCATTTTTCATGCAATTAGAAAAAATAATTTTTAAGTTCATGTAACACACACAAAAAAGAGTCAAAACAAGGCTAAGAAGAAAGAACAAAGCCAGAGGCATCACATTACTTGGCTTCAAATTATAATTCAAGTCTATAGGAACCAAAACAACATGATACTGGTATAAAAATGGACATACAGATCAATAAAGCCAAGGAGCGAACACAGAAATAAAGCTACATTCCTACAACCACCATTTTTTGACAAAGTCAATAAAAGTAAATACTTAGGAAAGGATGCCCTATTCAATAAATGATCATAGAAAAATTAGCCACATGCAGAAAATGAAAATGGACAAATTTCTCTCACCATATCAAATAATTAACTCAAGTGAATTAAAGACTTACATGTAATATCTGAAACTATAGAAGTTCTAGAAGAAAACATAGAAAAAAGCTCTTCTGGACACTGACCTAAGCAAAGAAAATATGACAAAGATGTCAAAAGCAAATGCGACACAAACAAAAATACACAGATAGGACTTAATTAAACTAAAACACCTCTGCACAACAAAAGAAACAATCATCAGAGTAGACAACTTACAGAATAAGAAAAAATCGTTACAAATTATACCTCCAAGAAAGGACTAATATCCAGAATCTACAATGAACTCAACTCCACAAGAAATAAATAGTCCAATTAAATAGTGGGTAAAAGGCACGAACAGACATTTTTTAAAAGAAGACATACAAGTGTCCAACAAATGTATGAAAAAATGCTCAACATTAGTTATCAATTAAGTGCAAATTAAAACCATCATCAGATATTGTTCTACACTAGTCAGAATGGCTATTACCAAAAAGTCAAAAAACAATAGGTGTTGGTGCATGGATGCAGTGAACAACGAGTTCTTATGCACTGTGGGTGGGAATGTAAATTAGTAAAACCTCTAGGGAAAACAGTATGGACATTTTTCTAAGGACTAAAAGTGGAACTACCATTTGACCCAGCAATCCCACTACTGGGATTTACCCAAAGGAAAGTAAATCACTACATAAAAAGGACACTTAGACTGTTATGTTTATCACAGCGCTATTCACAATAGCAAAGTTGTGAAGTCAACTTAAAAGTCTAGGAATAATTGAATGGATAAAGGTAATATGATATATAAACAAAATGGAATACTATGAAGCCACAAAAATATGAAATCATGTTATTTACAGCAACATGGTTGGAGCTGGAGCCCATTTTATTAAGTAAAATAACTCAGAAACAGAACATCAAATGCTGTTTATTCCCATTTACAAATGAGAGCTAAACTTTGCTTACACATAATCATAAAGTTGCTGACGATAGACAATGGGGATACCAAAAGAGGGAGGGTGGTTGGGGAATGAGGGTTAAACAATTGCCTATTCAGTACAATGTTCATTATTTAGGTGATGGGTATACTAGAAGCCCAATCCTTGCCATTAGGCAATATATCTACATAACAAACCTGCCCAAGTACCTCCCTGAATCCTTTTTTTTTTCTTTTTTCCCTTAGAGACAGGGTCTTGCTCTGTCACCCATGCTGGATGTAGTTGCTCAATCACAGCTCACTGTAGCCTTGAAGCCTGAGGCTCAGACAATCCTCCCAGCTCAGCCTCTCAAGTAGCTGGTACTACAGGTGCATGCCACCACACCACACCCTACTAATTTTTGCATTTTTTTGTAGTGATGAGGTTTTACCATGTTGCCCGGACTCGTCTCAAACTCCTAGAATTAAGCAATCCACCAGCCTTGGCCTCCCAAAGTGCTAGGATTACAGGTGTGAGACATCGTGCCTGGCCCCTGAATCTAAAATTTAAAAATAATTTTAAAATCCATGTACAAATTTTTGCCTCCCCAAAACCTAACTACTAATAGCTTACTTTTGTCTGGAAGCCTTACCAATGACATAAAGAGTTAATTAATGCATATTTTGTATATGTATCATATCCTGTATTCATAGAGTATAGTAAGCTAGAGAACAGAAAATGCTAGTAAGAAAAGTATAAGGTAAAGAAAATATATGTATTATTCATTAAGTGGAAACGGATTATCATAAAGGTCTTCATCCTCACTGTCCTCACGTAGAATATGCTGAGGAGGAGAAGGAGGAGGGATTGGTTTTGCTGTCTCAGGAGTGTCAAAACTAGAGGAAAATCTACATGTGAGTGAACTTGCACAGGGCAAGTCTGTGTTGTTCAAGGATCACCTGTATATTGTTTTACAAAATAATCTATATTTGTAAATTGGATGAGAAGAAAGAATCCATAGATTTCACAAACCATTTAAACAATGATAACTATCACTCTGCCTGGTTTCTCATTCATAATTTGTCTATCACTCTTGCTTTATTATTTAAGTCCTGAAATTGATCATAGAGAATTTCATTTCTTTCAAGTGGCCTACCTGATTATAAGCATCTTTTCCCTACTTTTATTTTCTAACCGCTCATTTATACAGTAACTTCTGCTTTCTACTGCTGTGAAATTTTACCTTGTTTATGGATTTTTTAAGTATATGTTTCATTGATATTATGTACATTTCATATGTTTCCATTGTGATCTTAAATTTTAAAAGTCCACTGTCAGTAATCACACCTATAGCACTATCTTAGTACAATTATTGTAAATAGACATGTACTAAGTGTAAATACTATCTGTTTTGACAAGCAGATTTAGTCTAATGTTTTTGCCTTGTTCTGTGATAAGAGGTTGAATTACTAGCTCTTTCGTGACTGGCAGTCATTTTTGGTCATTCATATAAGATACTTCAAAGGGAAAATATGTTATTTTTTTTTTTTACCCTTTCAAATATCATTTGTTCCTTCTCTGATGGTCTTTATTTATTTATGTAAATCCAAGTCTCACCTATATGATTTTCCTGCTCACTGAATAATTTTTTTCCAACATCTATCATAGGGCAGATCTGATGGCAATGTATTTCCTTACTTTTTGTTTGTCTGAGAAAATATTTATTTCTCTTTCAGTTTTGAAGCATAATTTCACTAAATATAAAAATCTTAGGTTGGTGTTTATTTTCTATTAAAATCCTTAAAATATTGCAATATCTTCTTGCTTCCATGGTTTCCCGTGAGAAGGCCACTCATTCTTGTTTCTCTGTAGGCCAGGCTTCTTCATCCTGCACCAGCCTTCTCTAAAGAGTTCCTTTTACTTTTGGTTTTCTACAGTTTAAATATAGGTGTACATTCGTTGGTATTATCCTAGTTGATATTATCTGAGCTTCCTGGATTTCTGGTTTGGTATATATCACCGATCTGGGGATGTTCTTAGCTGTGAATATATCAATATTTCTACATTCCTGTCTTTCTTTCTTCTACTATGGTATTCCAATTGCACTTGTGATATGCCTTTTGAAATTGTCTCATAGTTCTTCAATGTTTGGTTTGGGATTTCTCTCTCTCCGTTTCTCTCTCTCTTTCTCTCCCTCTCTCTCTCTCTCTATATATATATATATAAAATACACACACACACACACATATATATGTATACACGCACATTTAGATTATAGTTTGGGAAATTTCTGTTCATCTATCAATAAGCTCACTGGCTTTTTTTTTTTTTTAATCTGTTTCCAGTCTGTCAGGCCTCTGAGCCCAAGCCAAGCCATCGCATCCCCTGTGACTTGCACGTATACACCCAGATGGCCTGAAGTAACTGAAGAATCACAAAAGAAGTGCGAATGCCCTGTCTCACCTTAACTGATGACATTCCACCACAGAAGAAGTGAAAATGGCAGGTCCTTGCCTTAAGTGATGATATTATCTTCTAAAATTCTTCTTCCTGGCTCATCCTGGCTCAAAAAGCTCCCCCACTGAGCACCTTGTGACCCCCCACTCCTGCCCGCCAGAGAACAACCCGCCTTTGACTGTAATTTTCCTTTACCTACCCAAATCCTATAAAATGTCCCCACACTTATCTTCCTTTGCTGACTCTCTTTTCGGACTCAGCCCTCCTGCACCCAGGTGAAATAAACAGCCATGCTGCTCACACAAAGCCTGTTTGGCGGTCTCTCCACACGGACGCGCATGACATTTTGGTGCCATGACTGGGATCAGGGGACCTCCCTCGGGAGATCAGTCCCCTGTCCTCCTGCTCTTTGCTCCCTGAGAAAGATCCACCTATGACCTCTTGTCCTCAGACCAGCCAGCCCAAGGAACATCTCACCAATTTTAAATCGGGTAAGCGGCCCCTTTTTTACTCTCTTCTCCAACCTCTCTCACTATCCCTCAACCTCTTTCTCCTTTCAATCTTGGCATCACCCTTCAATCTCTCCCTTCTCTTAATTTCAATTTGTTTCATTTTCTGGTAGAGACAAAGGAGACACGTTTTATCCATGGACCCAAAAACGCCGGCGCCTGTCATGGACTGGGGAAGGCAGCCATCCCTTGGTGTTTAATCATTGCAGGGACTCCTCTCTGATTACTCACCCACATTTCATGGGTGTCTGACCACCCTGCGGGGACGCCTGCCTTGGTCCTTCACCCTAAGCGGCAAGTCCCACTTTTCTGGGGGAGGAGCAAGCACCCCAACCCCTAGCCTCCCTTTGTCTACCCCTTCTCTGCTTTTCTGGGGGAGGGACAAGCACCCCGACCCCTTCTCTCCCTTTCTACCCCTTCTCTGCTTTTCTGAGAGAGGGTAAAGTACCCCGACCTCTTTTTTTTGCGCCCTCTCTTATTTTTGTGCCCTGACTTCTTATTTTTGCGCCCCTCTTATTTTTGCACGCTGATCTCTTATTTTTGTGCCCCAATACTTTATTTCTGCACCTGATCCCTTTCCCGCTTTTCTGGAGGGCAAGAAACCCCAAACTCCTTCTCTCTGTGTCTCTACTCTCTCTTTTATCTGGGCTTGCCTCCTTCACTATGGGGAACCTTCCACCCTCCATTCCTCCTTCTTCTCCCTTAGCCTGTGTTCTCAAGAACTTAAAACCTCTTCAACTCACACCTGATGTAAAACCTAAAGGCCTCATTTTCTTCTACAATGCTGCTTGACTCCAATACAAACTGGAGAGTAGTTCCAAATAGCCAGAAAATGGCACTTTAGATTTTTCCATTCTACAAGATCTAATTAATTGTCATAAAATGGGCAAACAGTCTGAAGTGCCTGATGTCCAGGCATTCTTTTACACATCGGTCCCTCCCTAGTCTCTGTTCCCAATGCAACTCGTCCCAAATCTTCCCTTTTTCCCTCCCACCTGTCCCCTCAGTCCCAACCCCAAGCATCGCTGAGTCTTTCCAGTCTTCCTTTTCTACAGACGCATCCGACCACTCCCCTCCTCGCCAGGCCGAGCTAGGTCCCAATTTTTCCTCAGTCTCTGCTCCCCCACCCTATAATCCTGTTATCACCTCCCCTCCTCACACCCAGTCTGGCTTACAGTTTCGTTCCGCAACTAGCCCTCCCCAACCTGTCCAGCAATTTCCTCTTAAAAAAGTAGCTAGAGCTAAAGGCATAGATAGTCAAGGTTAATGCTTTTTTTTTTTTTTTTTTTTTTTTTTTTTTTTTTTTTTTTATCTGACCTCTCCCAAATCAGTTAGCGTTTAGGATCTTTTTCATCAAATATGAAAAACCCAGCCCAGTTCATGGCCTGTTTAGCAGAAACCCTGAGATGCTTTTTAGCCCCAGACCCTGAAAGGTCAGAAGGCCGTCTTATTCTTAATATGCATTTTATTTTATTACCTAATCTGCTTCTGACATTAAATACAGCTCCAAAAATTAAATTCCGGCCCTCAAACCCCACAACAGGACTTAATGAACCTTGCCTTCAAGGTGAACAATAATAGAGTAGAGGCAGCCAAGTAGCAACTTATTTCTGAGTTGCAATTCCTTGCCTCCACTGTGAGACAAACCCCAGCCACATCTCCAGCACACAACTCCAAACGCCTGAACAGCAGCTGCCACGGGTTCCTCCAGAACCTCCTCCCGCAGGAGCTTGCTACAAGTGCCAGAAATCTGGCCACTGGGCCAAGGAATGCCCGCAGCCCGGGATTCCTCCTATGCTGTGTCCCATCTGAGCGGGACCCCACTGGAAATCGGACTGTCCAACTTGCCAGGCAGTCACTCCCAGAGCCCCTGGAGCTCTGGCCCAAGGCTGTCTGACTGACTCCTCCCCAGATCCTCTCGGCTTAGTGGCTAAAGACTGACGCTGCCCCATCGCCTCGGAAGCCTCCTGGACTCTCACAGATGCTTTGGGTAACTCTTACAGTGGAGGGTAAGTCTGTCCCCTTCTTAATCAATATGGAGGCTACTCACTCCACATTACCTTCTTTTCAAGGTCCTGTTTCCCTTGCCTCCATAACTGTTGTGGGTGTTGACGGCCAGGCTTCTTAACCTCTTAAAACTCCCCAACTCTGGTGCCAACACTTGGACAACATTATTTTATGCACTCCTTTTTAGTTATCCCCACCTGCCCAGTTCTCTTATTAGGCTGAGACATTTTAACTAAATTATCTGCTTCCCTGACTATTCCTAGGCTATAGCCACACCTCATTGCTGCCTTTTCCCCCAGTTCAAAGCCTCCTTCACATCCTACCCTTGTATCCCCCCCTTAACCCACAAGTATAAGATACCTCTACTCCCTCTTTGGCGACTGATCATGCATCCCTTACCATCTCGTTAAAACCTAATCACCCTTACCCCACTCAATGTCAATATCCCATCCCGTAGCACACTTTAAAAGGATTAAAGCCTATTATCACTCACCTGCTACAGCATGGCCTTTTAAAGCCTGTAACCTCCCCTTACAATTCCCCCATTTCACTTGTCCTAAAACCAGACAAACCTTACAGGTTAGTTCAAGATCTCTGTGCCTTATCAACCAAATTGTCTTGCCTATCCACCCCATGGTGCCAAACCCATATACTCTCCTATCCTCAATACCTCCCTCCACAACCCATTATTCTGTTCTGGATCTCAAACATACTTTCTTTACTATTCCTTTGCACCCCTCATCGCAGCCTCTCTTCACTTTCACTTGGACTGACCCTGACACCCATCAGGCTCAGCAAATTACTTAGGCTGTACCGCTGCAAGGCTTCACAGACAGCTCCCATCACTTCAGTTAAGCCCAAATTTCTTCCTCATCTGTTACCTATCTCAGCATAATTCTCATAAATATACACTATCCCTGCTGATCGTGTCTGGCTAATCTCCCAAACCCCAATCCGTTCTATAAAACAACAACTCCTTTCCTTTCTAGGCATGGTTAGTGCAGTCAGAATTCTTACACAAGAGCTGGGACTGTGTCCTATTGTCTTTCTGTCCAAATGACCTTACTGTTTTAGCCTAGCCCTCATGTCTGCACGCAGTGGCTGCCACTGCTTTAATGCTGTTTGAGACCCTAAAAATCACAAACCATGCTCAACTCTCTACAGTTCTCATAATTTCCAAAATCTATTTTCTTCCCCCAACCATCACTCAAGACAATGCTTATGCTGATAAGTTAGCTAAAAAAGCAGCTAGCATTCCGACTTCTATCCCTGAAGGCAGTTTTCCTCCTTCACATCGGCCGCTCCCACTTATTCCCCCGCTGAAACTTCCACCTGTCAATCTCTTCACACACAAGGCAAATGGTTCTTAGACCAAGGAAAAATATCTCCTTCCATCCTCACAGGACCATTCTATTCTGTCGTCATTTCATAACCTCTAAAATATCTCTTAGTCTGGGTAGATACTTTCACTGGATGGGTAGAGGGCTTTCCCACAGGGTCTGAGAAGGCCACTGAGGTCATTAGACATAATTCCTCGGTTTGGCCTTCCTACCTCTACACAGTCTAATAACGGACCAGCCTTTACTAGTCAAATCACCCAAGCATTTTCTCATGCTTTTGGTATTCAGTGAAACCTTTATATCTTTTACTGTCCTCAATCTTCAGGAAAGGTAGAATAGACTAATGGTCTTTTAAAAACACACCTCACCAAGCTCAATCACCAATTTAAAAAGGACTAGACAATACTTTTACCACTTTCCCTTCTCAGAATTCAGGCCTGTCCTCAGAATGCTACAAGTTATAGCCCATTTGAGCTCCTGTGTGGACGTTCCTTTTTATTAGGTTCCAGTCTCATTCCAGACACCAGACCAACTTGAACTGCACCCCAAAAAACTTTCATCACTACTGTCTTCTGTCTAGCCATGCTCCTATTCACCACTCTCAAATACTCATAAATGTCCTGCTCATGTTTACACTGCTAATTTACACTGTTTCTCCAAGCCATCACAGCTGATATCTCCTGGTGCTATCCCAAACCGCCACTCTAAATTCCCTCTTAAAGTAAATAAATAATCTTTCCTGGCAAGGCTATGCTGAACTTCCTTGGGCCATCTCTAATTAGATGTCCTAAGTCATCCCAATTCCTTCAAGACCTGTTTTTTCTCCTTCTCTTACCTTGTGTCTTCCATTTAGTTTTTCAATTCATATAAAACCGTATCCAGGCCATCACCAATACAAATGTTTCTTTTAACGACCCCACAATACCACCCCTTACCACAAAATCTTCCTTCAGCTTAATCTCCCCCACTCTAGGTTCCCACGCCACCCCTAATCCCACTTGAAGCAGCCCTGAGAAACATCACCCATTCTCTCTCCATACCACCCCCCAAAAATTTTCGCCGCCCCAACACTCAACACTATTTTGTTTTGTTTTTCTTATTAATATAAGAAGGCAGGAATGTCAGTCCCCTGAGCCCAAGCCAAGCCATCGCATCCCCTGTGACTTGGACATATATGCCCAGACGACCTGAAGTAACTGAAGAATCACAAAAGAAGTGCAAATGCCCTGCCTCGCCTTAACTGATGACATTCCACCACAAAAGAAGTGAAAATGGCCGGTCCTTGCCTTAAGTGATGATATTATCTTGTGAAATTCCTCTTCCTGGCTCATCCTGGCTCAAAAAGCTCCCCCACTGAGCAACTTGCGACCCCCTACTCCTACCCACCAGAGAACAACCTCTTTTTGATTGTAATTTTCCTTTACCTACCCAAATCCTATAAAACGGCCCCACACTTACCTTCCTTTGCTGACTCTCTTTTCAGACTCAGCCCACCTGCACCCAGGTGAAATAAACAACCATACTGCTCACACAAAGCCTGTTTGGTGGTCTCTTCACACGGATGCACATGACACAATCTACTGGTGGAAATGCCCATCAAAGACGTTCTTCATTTCTATCACCGATTCTTTTATTTTTAGCATTTCCTTTTAATTCTTTCTTAAAATTTTCATCTCTCTGTTTACATTATCCATCTGTACTTATGTGCTGTCTACTGTTTCCATGAGAGCCCTTAACATAACCATAGAGTTTAGATCATTTTAAACCCTGCCAAATAACCAAAATCTCTGCCATGTCTGAGTCAGCTTTTGATGCATGCTTTTTCTATTCGGCCTGTTTATTTTCTTGCCTTTTAGCATGGCTTGTGATTGTTGTTGTTGCAGTTGTGATTGTTGTTGTTGCGGTTGTTGTTGTTGTTGGAAGTTATACAAGATGAGTTAGGTAACAGCAAATTGAGTACATAGGCCTTTAATTTTTAAATGAAGTTTTAAGTTAATCTGGCAAAGAGTTGAACATGTTTTATATTGCTGTATATGTAGTTATTGGAGGCTTCAGATTCCTCTAGTGTTCCTGTTGCCTCATCCATTGATTTTGAGTTTGTCTGTCTCTTTAGAGAGAATATGTGTCTTGCAGCTCTTTCAGCTATAATTCACTGTTGTTACAATGAAAGCTTGTTGGTGTGGTGGTTAAGAATTGGGGAAGAAGAAGCATTCTCAAATTATGTAATTAAATCTTAGTTTTTTTGGTGGATCTGTGTCCCTGTACTGTAAACTCACAAGTGTTTCTTAGCTTCCCTTCCTCAGATGATATAAGAAAGAAAGGTAGAGGAGGTTGAAGAGACAAAGAGCAAGTCTTTGTTATGGTAAATGCATGGACATACTTCACAATGACTGCTCTTGCCTCCCACGTACAGAAGCCGGAGGGGATCTTCCTTCTATTTTCACCATGATGACATGGTAGTGTTCCTGTAGGCAAAACTCACGAAATTGAGCTCCTACCATAAAACTGTGGCTCCAGGAGGTTATAACTCTCACACTGTCTACATACAGTTTCCAGCTATTCTTCAAAATTACAATTTAAGTGCTCCTACCAGTTTATGTTCCCAGTAGCCTCTTTACATAAGCCATTCTTAACCATGACTCTGAATTCTGTTTTTCTCTCTAGATTTCAGAGGGATGGTTTGCCTTGTAACTTCTGTTTTCAAGACAAGATGCTGATCTTCAGTTTGTTCAGTATTTTTTTTTTTTTTTTTTTTTCTTGCTGTAAGATTGGGAGTGATAATTTCCAAGCTTTTGCAGGGCTAAATTGAAACTAAAACCCCTTACACAATTTGTAGAACCAGGATTTCTACATAAAATAAATGTCTAGAAATTTAAATGTATAAACATTTCTATATTTTCTTCTGTATCTAAATAATAGTACTACTATTCTTAAAGGAATATTTCCTTGAGTTTATATCTACAGCTGACAGAACTTTTACTAGTTACATAGAAACCATTTAGAAGAAATGTGCAGTGATTCTGTCCTTTCTATGAAACTTTTCAGAGGACTAGTGCTTTATGGCATTGAAGTAGTATGCATATATCTATGGAAAAGTTATGTATTGAATAGAGTATTTACAAGATAAAGTTATAGGCAATTATGAAATAGTTGAAAATCAATATTCGCTTTTTTTTTTTTTTTTTTGAGACGGAGTCTTGCTCTGTCACCCGGGCTGGAGTGCAGTGGCCGGATCTCAGCTCACTGCAAGCTCCGCCTCCCGGGTTTACGCCATTCTCCTGCCTCAGCCTCCGCAGTAGCTGGGACTACAGGCGCCCGCCACCTCGCCCGGCTAGTTTTTTGTATTTTTAGTGGAGACGGGGTTTCACTGTATTAGCCAGGATGATCTCGAACTCCTGACCTCGTGATCCGCCCGTCTCGGCCTCCCAAAGTGCTGGGATTACAGGCGTGAGCCACCGCGCCAGGCCCACTTATTCTTTTAGTCAACATTTATGTATGTGACAGGATAGGACGTTTCCTTTTCCCTCCTCTCTTCCCAGCTTTACCTCTGGTATGCACTGTGTAAATATGTACATGTGGATGCACCTGCACATGTGTGTATGCACACATACTTAATGTACTATGGCATCATATTTAGACCATGAGTGATCAATATTAGCATGAAAGTGGCATTTTTTTCATAAGAGGCTTTACTTAATGTAATATGAGAATTTCTCTTGACCTGCCAGGATGGCACTTGAATACAAGACATTCTTGGATCTCTCTTGTAAGCCAGAAGTAGGGAAGTTAGGAGGCAGGAAAGAAAAAGTGAAGGTGTACAAAATTCATCAGCACGCAAATAAGAAAGCAAAGAAAACATACATATTCTGACTAGCATCTGATGCTCAAGTGTATCTGTAATTAGACAACAATAATCATGAGATTTTTAAAGAAAAAAATTGTTTCAGACATCCTGTCAAACTTTATAGGACATAGCAAAATAAAGTTTAGAGTGTTTAATGTGTCTCAGGAGCTGTGAATATAAATGTTGACGAAGATGGCCTTCGCATTCCTCTCAACTTGACTAAATTTTAGACAGTTTTTTTTTTTTTTTTGTCCTGATGATACTCCCCGACCTCCCTTTTCTTAGAGTATTTACTTTCAAACACTTGCAATTGTACATTCTTTCTCAACCTCTTTGAGATGTAAATCTCCCAACCTCCTGCCAGTTTTACAACCCAGAATATCTTTCTCAAAGGCTAGGGAAGCATCCCTTTATTTAAATAGAGTCATTAAGGAAGACAGGGCCCTTATTTCCCAGTCTCTCTGGGAGCACAGGCACCTGACTCCTATAAGCACTAATGTCAGTTAACAGATCGCCTAATTGATCAAGCTCTTCTTCAACAACCTCCAGTATCTTTCAACTAGCTCGTCCCAGGACATATAAAATCTCCCATGTTTTGTTGCAGTGGAATTGGGTCCAATCTTGAATGAAGTCTTCCTCTCCTGTTTACCTTCATCTGGGGCAAATTTTCCTTAAAACTGGAGAACGTTATATAGAGCTTTTTTATTTTTTCCTTTTTTATTTATTTATTTATTTTTTTGATGACAGTTTTGATGACAGAGTTTTGCTCTTGTTGCCCAGGCTGGAGTGCAATGGCTAGATTTTATCTCACCACAATCTCCGCCTCCCGAGTTCAAGTGATTCTTCTACCTCACCTTCCCGAGCAGCTGGGATTACAGGCATGCACCACTACGCCCGGCTAATTTTTGTATTTTTAGTAGAGACAGGGTTTCTCCATGTTGGTCAGGCTGGTCTCGAACTCCCGACCTCAGGTGATCCACCAGCCTCAGCCTCCCAAAGTGCGGGGATTACAGGCGTGATCCACCATGCTCGGCTAGAGCATTGTCTTTAAAACAACAAAATTTGGTAGAAAAAGGTAGATTAAAACTCATAAAGCAATAGAATAAATGTAATTTTAGTTATATACACCTATTGTAAAATAGGAACGCAGAAGGGTGCCACCAATAATTGGTATGAACAAAGTGTAAAGGCTTTCTGGAAGTGAAAATCAAGGCCAGTTTTACAGGGTGTCTAGTCCAGCAGAGGAGAAAGCATAAGCATAGATCTATAGATGTGTTGTCGGGATAGAATTTCAGACTTGTTTGAGATTAATAAACTAAATTAAAATTGAGGCTAACAGGATCACCAAGACCTATCAGGTAGGTGATAAGGAGAATGAACTTGAGGAGGGAACATTAGAGATGATAAAATTAATCAAAAGTTCGTAAGAAATATAAGCCTGAAATAAAGAAATGTCTGTCTGGATGGAAAGTTACAGACTGATTCAAATAATAATCCCATAACTTCAGGAGGCCAAGAGGAGAAGATTCCTTGGGCCCAGGAGTTCAAGACAAGCCTGGGCAACAGACTGAAACCCTGTTTCCACAAAAAATAAGCAAAAATAGCTGGGCACGGTGGTGCATGTTTGTAGTCCCAGCTACAAGGAGACTGCGAAAGGAGGCCCAGTAGGCTGAGGCAGGAGGATTGGTTGAGCCTGTGAGGTCGAGGTTGCAGTGAGCTGAGCTTGCAACACTATACTCTGACCTGGGCAACTGAGTGAAAACACTGTCCCCCATGAAAAACAAATTATATTTATATTTATATTATATAGATTCTACCTAATATCTATGAGGTAGAATCACTGTGCTTTGTGCTTTGTTAATTTAATGAATTTGGGCTGTAAGAAGATAGAGAAGAGACAAGAGTGTTTCACTCTCCTTTTCAGGCTCTTCTTTTGCATGACTGGTAAATGTTAATATTATAAAGTGCTCTGTCATTTCCCTCTTTATTTTCTATATGGTATCACACAATTCCAGTGGTCCTAAATATCTTCTATATGTTTTAGAAAGCTTGAAAGCTGAAATAGATGTGGGAAATCAAAGGAGTCACTGAGGACAATTTTTGTATTAATGCCTGCCTAGATAAGAAATGCTAAGTACGAGAATTACGACAGTGGAGTCCAGATCAAATAAACACATACGTCAATGAGCTGTTTCAAGAATAAAAATTGGTAGCAGCATTTGGTATTGACAGAGAGACTAAAAAAATTTTTTTTAGGTATCTATAATTTGCCAGGCAAAATCTAAATGTGTAATATTACAGCCAATATTTAAGATAGCTATTATTATACTGAGATTAGAGACTTAAAAAGTGAGATCCAATGAGTCACAGACTTGAATTTGAATCCCCAGTAGTCCGCATGCTAACTGTGAAACTTTGCGTAAGCCACTTAATCTCTCTCATGCCAAAGGCTTTTTCCTCCACTCTATATTATATCATTTCCTTTTTCTATATCTCTAGAGTTTCCTTTTCTGTTAATATGAGCTCTGAGCATAAAAAAACGAAGATGTGCACTTAGAAAATTTGACCTGGCAGCTTAAGTAATTTGCCCAAGGTCATTCAGTGAATCAGTGGTAGATATAAGGGTAAGAAGCTATAATTCCTACTCCAATTTCCTGCCTGAACCATTAGATAGCTCCATCTGTTTTGATTCCATCATTAATATGAAGTCATATTTCTGTCTCTTAATAGAAATGAACTGATCTACTGGCTAAAAGTAGAGTGTGAAAAATAATTTCCATAGCTTTAAATGCATCATTATTCCTCACAACTACAGTTTTGTAGGTGGTCCTGTTACACATTTAAATAATTTTTAAAAAGTATTTATAATCCCAGTTTTAAATTATATCTGTAATTAAAAAAAACAAAGTTCTTATTAACATGAGTATCAAATGGAGCTTTTTATGCTAAACATTAAGTTAAGCATTTGATATTTTGATATGTCATGGCAAAATTTTGAAATGATGAAGTGTTCATTAATGCCTGCTTCAGTTGAAAGTAACACTACATTAATTTGATCTGATTAATGTTAACACAATACACAGTGATACATTGATAATGACTGGCCACTTTTCTTAAGCGTTAACCAGCATGTTATTATATAGTAAATGAATTGGATATCTTCTATAATGTCACTGTTCATTATTAATTCAGTTAATTAAATGTGTGTCATACAAATCATTAATAACTTGATAATTCACCTCTCTTGGATGTTATCAAATCCTTTCAGTATAATACAATAAAATAGAAATTAAATTTACAAATTTAAACGTTTCATGTTCATGATACCTATTGCACATGACTCAGGCAAAATAATTTCTCTATTTTGAGTGCTAGATTAAGATGTTTCCTAGATACTTGCAAGCTTCAAAATATTATATCAGGGTTTGTATTATTTCATTTACTACTTTAATCTTGTTTAACCAGATTTAATATCAGACATTTTTATATTTTTGGTCATTTTTTTTCAATTTTCTGTGATATATTTTTCACAAAAATAACTGAACTCCATTTTTTCAAATTGCTTTTCCTTATAACCTGTTCCACATAACCTCCATACATTAGTCTGATCTCCCACTGCTATGAAAATACTACCTGAGACTAGGTAATTTATAAAGGAAAGAGGTTCAATTGATTCACAGTTCAGCATGGCTAGGGAGGTCTCAGAAACTTACAATCATGGAAGGAGGCACAGAGAAAGCAAGGCACCTTCTTCACAAGGTGGACGGAAGGATAATGAATGCAGGAGGAACTCCGAAATAATTATAAAACCATAAAACCACCAGATCTCGTGAACTCACTCACTGCCACGAGAATAGCATGGGGGAAACCAGAACCATGATTAAATTACCTCCACCTGGTCTCTCCCTTGACAGGTGGGGATTATGGGGATTACAATTCAAGATGAGATTTGGGGTGGGGGAAACAGCCAAACCATATCACTTCACATCATTATTTTATCTGCCAATTGCCTTTAAATGCTAAGTACCAGAGACCGATGAATTCAAACTTTCAAAGAAAAAAATATAAAGATTTGCATCATTTTTCAATAATGAACTTCAAAATAGGCCATTAGAAGTTTATTTCAGTTGGATATGTGAGTCTCACAGGGAGTTGAATATATGAAGTCTGAGCAGAAGATTTGGGTATTGGTAGTGTATAGCTGGTATGAGATGCCTACTGTGTAAAAAAATCTAGTGGATTTAATGAGGAGAGACAATACACTTCTTATGTTTTTAGACACTAAATATTTGTTGGATTATATTCAACAAGGACATGTAAGACATGCTGTAGCTAGAGTTCAGACCTCATTACTGTATGTCCTTCCAAGAAGTGATTGCAGACCACAGGCTTTGTAATTATTCTAATACATTTCTACATCCCTCAATATAGAGACATGCCTCAATATAGAGACAACAGGAATGGCATAGTAAATTTTCCATGACCCTAAGGTAAATGTTTCTGTAGGCAAGAACAAATGTCACATTTTAACTTATTTTATTTGCAAACATTGTATCAAACACAGTCATCAAAATATCCACTAAAAAGTGTATTCCCATTGTCAGTGAACAAAGTATTCAGATTACTTTAATGCCATTCTATTTATGTTCAAAATCGACATCCCTTACCTTTTGTTTATTTTTTATAGTAACAAGTAGATTTCAGGCACCTGCCAGTAATTATTTAGCACAAGAGGGTCTATTGCTATAAATATATGTTATCTTCCAAAGTATAATCCCAGTTTGTCTGCAAGTATGAATCTTTGGAGTACTATGTCTAGTATTCACATGTGCAGATTTCTAAATCTATCTCATGAGCCTACCTTTGCAGCGCATTTAAAATGAAAGTTCAAGTCTATATGCAAGAACAATCATGAACATGCATCTTTTTTCTTCAAAATGATATCACACTTTACATTTTTTCAATATAGTATGAATAGGTATATATTTTATAAGTGTATAGCTTACAACAGTTGGTACTTAATAGTGGGAAGAAAATGCTGCCAGGTATACCAAACTTGCTTAACATAAAATTTTTCAAGTAGGAAAACAGAAATGAGTTTAGAGTAGAGCTTAAGATTTAAAAATATGTGGTCACCAAAGATTACTGAATAGACTTTCATGAAAAAAAAAAAAAAAAAAAAAAAAAAAACCTTCAGCCTAATTAAATTTGAAGGTGTTTAATTGAGCAACGAACGATTTGCAAATTGGGCAGCTTCCCAGGCCAGAGAAGGTTCAGAGACTCCAGCGCAGCCACATGGTGGAAGAAAATTTATGGACAGAAAAAGGAAAGTGGTGTACAGAAAATAGAAGTGAGGTACAGAAACTCCTGGATTGGCTACAGCTTGGCCTTTGTGTCATTTGAACACTGTTCGAATTGTTGGCTACATTTGATGAAAACTCAGTGATGGACACAAGTGTGGGCTACAGCCTGATTGCCCTTCCACTTGTTCTAGTTCCCGATGTACAGAAAAACCTGTAGGCCCAACTTCAATACGTAAGGAGGCAGCTTTAGGCTAAACTTGATTTAACAAGTTTAATATTACACTCAGTCATTTTGACTGAGTACATGGGTCTTTGATTCACAAAACTTTATCTACCATGAGGGAAGAACGTAGTTTAGACTAGAGTTCAAAATCAGAATCTAAAATAGTTAATGAAACTAGAATAATTACTCTGGAGCCTGAATTGAATTGGCAACTTCACCATATTATTAAGGTTACTCATTAAATGGTGACTTATTAAATGATGATTTGGTGCAGTATACTACAGCTCTACTGAAGCAATCTCTTTAATGATGGGATTTGAGGATCTGCATTTTTAACAAGTTCACCAGATGATCATGATGCATGATAGCTTGAGAATGATCCTTCTGAAGATATCTATTATCATTTGTTTCACATATAGTACAATTAATTCTATACTACTCATGAAATTGAAAGTTAAAATTTACCATTCAACTTTCTGTGTATTCTGGTGTCATACTTGATGAAGCTCGTTGCTTCTTCATTAGTGAATGATTTAAACAAATACTGATTCATTGCATACTATATGTGTGGCAATGTTTTAGTCACAATGTTACATAAAGTGAATAAAACAGATAAATTTTTGGTTTTAATAGAAGTTACATTTTAATGGTGAGGAAGAGTATAGATAATAACTACATATGAAAATAACTAGGTTTTAGTAGAAAGTGATGAGTTATACAGAAACATCAAAAATGGAAAGTAGAACTTTAGACTTACCTAACATAAAAAAACAAAGACTAAAAAATTATACAGCAGTCTGATCACAACAAACAACATTCTTCCTGATCCCCAAACCTTACTCCCAATCTGAAAGAAAAGAAGACATATTTATGGGAGAATGGATTAAGGAACAACTCTACATTAGCAAAAACAGGAAAAGAAAAAAAAAAGATTAATATAAGTATTGCACAAAGAACCAGCTGATATGACTTTGTGTTGTAACAACATACTTTATATGCGTTGAGATTTTGGGTTGGTCAGTAAATATATTTGAGTCAAAATTTCTTCATGTGGAAATGGAAACAACAATTCCTGTTCTGTTTAGCTTATGGACTTAGTTTATATAATTTATCCTCAAGCCAAAAGCACAGTTAAATAAAGATAAAACTTTATTTTCTTACGACTTAAATTCTGTCTCAACTCATCATACAAACGTTGGCCCAAACCTTAGTATCAGGTCGGGCGTGGTGGCTCACGCCTGTAATCCCAGCACTTTGGGAGACCTAGGCAGGTGGATCACGAGGTCAGGAGATTAAGACCATCCTGGCTAACATGGTGAAACCTCATCTCTACTAAAAATACAAAAAATTAGCCGGGCGTGGTGGCAGGTGCCTGTAGTCCCAGCTACTGGGGAGGCTGAGGTAGGAGAATGGCCTGAACCCGGGAGGCGGAGCTTGCAGTGAGCCGAGATAGCGCCACTGCACTCCAGCCTGGGAGAAAGAGCGAGACTCTGTCTCAAAACAAACAAACAAACAAACAAAAACAAAACAAAACAAAACAAAAAACCCACAAAACTTAATATCAGACAATGAATAGTTTTTAAACCCTTTTATATATTTTCCTTCTTTGCTCTTTGTCTTTTTCCTATATTCCTTGTTCTTACGTAGAATATAGGAATCGCTGGATGCGTGTTTATATTCCAAAATGTTTATGTTCGTTTCACGATTCTTTATTACAATTATTTATTTCCTCTGGCATCTAATGACCTGTCTATAGTCACAACATCACATTTACCCTTTATTTCATGCACTTTGTGACTTAATGCTGGGTCCTCTGGCTTTCTCTTAGAACTTTTAGGCTCCTCTGTAAGGTGACTATCTACCCTAGGTTGCCTTGGACCACTGGATTATGTTGTATTAATGATTAATTATGCACTCTTTCATTCTCAAAGTTTCCCCAGTTTTGATGATAGATAGTAACCTTCCTGTTTGAATAGTCCCTCTGAGCTCTTTTGAGTCACCTAGACTGGGAGCTTTTTCAGGCCTTCTCTAGTTAGATCTTTACTGATATTATTGCAATTATACTACCCCCATAGAATGATTACAGGAGATTTTTTCTACAAGGTTCATCATGTTTTAGGGCATCAGTGCAAGTGAGATAGTGTTCTCTACTCTATTCAAAGCAAACTCTGTCTACGGTTTTATGACACTCCCTGCTGCCTGAGCAGAGGGTGACTGATACACCTGGCCCATTTTCTAAAACATGTATCAAGAAATAATTAACTTTTTTTCCACCTTGTCTACAAAGTTCTTTCTAGTTTTGCTTGGTAAGGAAAGTGGGATATATGGCTCTTTCTTTCTTTTTTTTTTTTTTAATGGCAGAGGCTCTAAGCCTTGATTCCTTTGGGGTTTCGCTTTTGATATGCAAAATCAGGCTTTCTGAATTCTAAAACCTTTTATTTCTCAAAAAAATTTTTCCTTGCAATCAAAACCCTGCTTTTCAAGAGTACTTAGATAGTTAGAAGTGTATAATTTGACTCTATTCTCTGTATCTGGCTACATTGTTCTGCCTCTGAGGTAATAATTCCAGAATACCTTAGCTTAAGGTATAGTTTTATAGGAATTAGAGGCAACAGATAACAAAACAAAACAAAAACATATTTTTGAGCGTGTGTGTATTGTTTCTTTTTTTTTTTTTTTCTAATACATCAAAAAAAGATCAGGTTAAATAATGTATTAAAGGGTAGTTTACAAAAAAAAAAAAAAAAAAAGTGGTCATGAAGTGATTAAACAACAGAATCCAGAGCCATCATTGTTGCCGTATGCTACTTCATTTATTAGAAAGGGCATGCCATAAAGTTAGGTAAGCAAGGTTATTATTTTCACCTCTTGCACTAGATAATAACTTCCTTCCTGCCAAAAGGATTAAAAATATTGCTCTCACTCTCCTAAAAAGCAGAAGGCAAATTTTGAATGTAAGAATGCAACCAACAGACAGAATTCCGTCAATCACAGTGATTCAGAATTTTCAGGTTAGAGACAGAGGTTAAGAGATACAGCCTCACCATTAAGTAGTAAAACAGGGAACCCGAATTTTGTAGAATATATTGCAGGGAAGCAAAGCTATCTGTAGAAGACAATTGATTAAGATGTGGTATTTTAAAGACTGTGCTTTGACCCTGTGCATAAGCAGACTAAGTCCCCTGAGGCAGACAACCAACCCAGATGACCTAGCAAAAGAACTTCACCTAAGTTTTCATGAAAATATTTCTAAAATCTGAAACAAGAAGCATTGAGGACAAATTTGGGGGAAAAAAAAGTATAAAAATAACTGAACTAAAACATTAGGAGAAAATTTGTATCATGGTATCAGAACCTACTGCATGAATTTTCATTAAAAAATAGATATATATTTAGAAATTCATGTGTTTCTCATTTCAATTAATGAAGTCAGTCATTTTTGAAAAATTATTTTTTAGTTTTCATAAAGACTTAACAAGTTTCAGTCAATATTATGCATAGCTATTTGGGTGAAGGGTTTCTATCTAACCCTAATTAAAGATTTTTCTCACTGAACTTCAGCTAAATCAGTTAATTAGCAATTACTAACTACAGTTCAATTTTGGGCTCTGTGCTATACTTCTGAAAATATAAACTACTGAATAAATAAATAATACAATATACATAAAAAGATTATTACATTAAAATATTTCAGTAAGACCCATTTAATGTTACAAAAGTTTTCTTTTAACTCCCACTTCACAGAAGCCAGTCTAGAACTGTGATATGGTACAGACCTTATTAGAACAAAATTCACGGAATGTGAGACAGCAGGGCATTCTTCTTTCTTCCATGCAGAGTCGCTGCATTTTCAGTGTTCTATGATAAAGCTATGAATAGACAACCCTGCTTCTTGAACCCTTGACCTCATATCCTGTAAGTGGATAAAGTATTAGTACATCAATATTTTATTGAAATCCTATAATAAGCAACATATGCATTACGTTTCTTAGATAAGAAAGAGATCATTTTAGTAACAGGAATTAGCACTCTATTGAGTATGAGATGACATTTGACTCTATGGGTCATTCTTTATAAATCAAAATTTATTTAGTAATAGTAAAGTACAAGAATGTGGGTAAGAGATCAATAAATAATGTACTCTATTCTGGCTATCGGAGACACAAATAGGATTCAATCAATCATAATGAAGTTTATTTTTCTCATATAATTCTATTTGTTTTTTAAAAGCAATACCTGAAATGCTAATGGTAAGCAGGGCAGCAAGGGATCTGCAGAGGTGAAGTTACATCCCTGGGAATGATTATGCATATCTATGACTGTAGATGACAGAGACGATGCTTTTTGTCTTTTTGAAACCAGAGGCTTTGCAAATTGACTTTACATAATGATTGCCTTTAATAATTATGTAGATACCAGTCAGACATAATAACCTCCTCCTTCTTTCTATCAATTATTTTTTCATTTTCAGAAACAAGCTCAAGTCCTAGTTCTTTGGAGGTATTTGATTAGTTTTGTCTCTTCTGACCTCTAGTGATCACTCTGCTCTTTAAACTCCTACATTTTAGAATCACACCATTTAATCTTTGTTTTTACATTGTACATTTTTATCCTTAATAGGATAATGAAAGTTTACAACGTTGCATCGGTATAACCATAAGCATTTTGAAGTCAGTGAATATGCCTCTGATTTCCTTTTATTCTACAGAGTACCCTGCACTGAATGTTGCATAAAAGTTGCACAATAAACATATAACAGAAATCACGAGTTCTTACTTTGTAAGTAATGTATGGCTAAACCCTTTGTTTGTAAGGCATGGCTCCTCAGATGTTTCTGGGCAACAGTCTTGATATTTGTAGGCAAGATAATTATCTTTTTAATTTGCATTAATGTAAGAAATAATATTAGAACAATGTCAACAATATAATTTCTTTGATGGCACTGCTCAAATGCAACTCAGTGCAAGAATCCTCCTGTAATATATTAATTTGGGAATCTCTGTAACTTCATAAGTAATATACGAGGAACAACCATATATGACGTGCCAGATTTTGTGTTAATGTTGGACATTTGATGGTATTTAAAATGACTATGCCTTATTTCTTATAATTCTTAACACTTTAGTGAGGAAAAGAGATACTAAACAAACAATTGCAATGAGTGAAATGTACAATATTCAATATGTTAACTGATATATCGGAAGGCCCATTTCAGGTTGTTTTGGTCCAAGAATGTCCTCATGAAAAAGCAATAAGTAAGCTCTGGCTTGAAGAACTAGAACTACGCAAAAGAGGTGAAAAGAAAAATGATACGCAAAGGAAGAAAAAAATTATGTGTGATCTAAAGGATATTAAAGGTGAGTTCAGAGTGAAACTTAGTGCAAAGGAGGAGCGTGTGAACAGAGGTTGACATAAATTCATTCATTAGTCATGTTATTTGTTGAAAGCTGCAATGTTTCAGGCACCCTGCTAGGGGTTGGGTATACAATAGTGAAATTTAGTATCCATTACCCAACAAGGCTTTTGTTCTAATGGAGCTTAAAATCTAGCAGTAAAGATAAATATCAGCAAAAATATTTATTTTGGAATAATTTAGTTGGATTCTTTTTAAGCTTCAAACTGAGATAACTATAAGAAAAAATGCTGTACTTATTTTTAAGAATAAGACAAAGATTAAATCTACATTAGTAATATGCAAAGATGCAACAAAGAAACTGCCTTAAATTGGGAGGTCAAAAAAAGATTCCCTGAGAAGGATTATTAAGCTGAGAGAATTAAAGTAAGAACAGAGTGTGAAAAGGGAGATATAGAGGGAAAGGCATGTGCAAAGACCTTTGGTAGGAGGGAGAATAATATTTCTAAGAAACCGAAATTCGACCAGTGTGGCTCGAGTACAGCAAACAGGATGGAGAATGCTTTAGGAGCCAGACTATGCAACACTTTCTAGACCACATGAAAGCCTTACATATGTAAAATGAATCTATAGTTTACATGTATTTTGTTTTTTCAGAGCATAGAGAAGTCATTGGAGTATTTTAAGCAGGAGTAATGACATCATCAAATTTGCATCTTGAAAAAATTATTAGAACCTCTTTTTGCAAACTGATAGGAAAAACATTCCCAAGGAATTTGTGTTCTACCACTAGACTGGTACAATAAATCAAGCGGAAACAAAAGTGTCCAAAATAATATAATTCATATAAAGTCTTTCTCAGCTGGGGAAGGGTCTGAGAGATAATATGTTTAGAAGTGAATGAAGAAAGGAAGGCCTTAGAAAGGAAGTTCTGTTGTTGGTTTCTCCTGCCCCAAGATTTCAATGAGCAAGATCCCTAGGATGACTGCTTTTAAAATTTAAGATCAGAATGGGATACAGTCATTTTTAAGAACAAGGAAAATTTTAAGGCAAAAGAACAAAGTTACTTTTTTGCCATTTTCCAGAGAGAAACAGAACATTTCCCAGTATATATCAATTTCAGGCAACATCAGCAGTTTAGGAAAACGAAGAGGATCACCCCCCGTGACAAGTCTCAGAAAGACAGACAAACCCAGATATGCTTGAGAGCTTGAGAGAAGAAGCAAATAACGATTTGTGTGATGTATGCTTGGTTTTTGGAAGAAGGTGAGACAGAAAAGGGCTTGGTCTGAGAGAACCTCCGATGAGTCAGTGTCCCAGAGCCCCAGTAAGTATAGAACAAGGCCCCAGTAAGTATAGATGGAAATAGGAAGAGTCCCTGTATTCTGCATGAGAGGCCCAAAAGAGATAAGAGAAAACTGCTGCCTTGAAATAATTTGTAAAGTAAAGATACATCATATGTGGATCAATGTCTGGATGCAATTGTAGGATCTGGGTAATCCAGTGCTCTATGCAAGAAATGCAAGGTCATGCTGGTGCCACAGATGTTCTCATCGAGAAGGACTCTTTCTAGAAAATAATCACAGACCAGATGCTTCACCATGATAAGATTATGCAAAGGCCCCAGAATGTTGAGTCCATCCTGAGAAAGAATAAGGAGCAAGAAAATCCTGAATGGAGTAAAGGAAAAATTAAAGGTTTTAATCTTTTTTTTCACAACTGAAAACATGGTGTGAAATATCATAGTTATCATCCATATGTTTGTCTGCCCATCTAGGATATAAGAGTATAACATTTTCATGTATAATAGGAAATAATATGAATAATATCAAATAATATGAATAAATATGAATAATTATATAGTAAGTTTATTTTAAGAATTAAACATTTACAAAAGAATCCCAAGGGGTAATGTCGTAACCTGAGGTTTAGGTTTAGTTGCAGCCAAGCAGTACACCAGGTCAAAAGCACTAAGAAGGAATGCAGTTGCTAGAAATTGGAAGAAAGGAACTAGGGGACGTTTGCAGCCTTGAGAGAATCAGTGACTATGATTACAGCTAGCTCCAGATAACCTTGCAGGAAGAGGCTAGGGGAATTGTGTGCTGAGCAAACTTTCCCCTCTGCTCCTTCCTCCTTCTGCCCTGCTTCTGCAGCTCTTATTTGGGGAGCTCAACAGGAAACCAGAGGGCATGGGGACCAGTAAATGTGATACATAGAAAACATCTTTCTGGACAGAGCAGGGTGGGGAAAATGGAGAGATTATCTATAGGGCAAACTCATTGGTATGCCCTGCCCTGTTTATGTTTTGAGGGACAAAAGGAAAGATCCAGTACAAACTACTACCTTCAGGGGAAGGTATATGCCAACAACCTGGACTTCAAGGCTTCTACAGAGAACTTTTTGAAATTCTAAACAGAACCAACAATTTGTAACCAAAAAAAAAAAAAAAAAAAAAAAAAAAAAAAAAAAAAAAAAATCTGGTTTTGAATGCTAAAGTGGTGTTTATTGCCATAAACAATAGATTTGACAAGAATGTTTGACAATATGAAGTAATATTCACATTCCAGATGGTAAAACTTTTGTGTACTGTGGACAATAAACAGACAATTGGACATCATTATGACAGACCCTTTGCCTTCCACATTTTAGCTACAATTGTGGAGGAAGGTAGGAATCCATGGGCATCCACCCCTAATGCTGCCTTCTGGAACTGGAAATCTGGGAGTGTGGCTATCACTGAAGGGGCACTAGGTCCTCTGACTGGGGGAGGGCAAGAGAATAGAGAGGAATGCATCTGAAATCAGGACCAGAAAGGGCGTGATGACAACCTGAGGCCCCCAGGGCCTGTAAAGGACAAGAGGTCCAGGAGAAATATTTCATGTCCCTGAAAAGGACAAGCAAGATTGCTGGAGGAGAAAATTGGCAGCTGGAAGGGATCTCTTGATTATGACCAAGTGATTTCAGCCTCAGATACTAAAGTGGACCATATGAGTAGGAGGTCAGAAAAAGGCATAATAGAGTCAGTGATGCACCCTACTCCCAACACCTCCCCAGTGGAAGAATATCAACAGCTAAAAGTAGGTATGATAAAGACCCAAAGTCACAATGGATAATTGGATATATTAGCAGATATTTGTGTAGGAGAGTTCAAGAACACTCAAAACTCATATTAACCTTAGAAGTTAGAATCAACATATAAAGAGAAGAAAGAAATTTAGAATTTGTCTTGCAATGAATAAGAAATAAAGATATGAATCAATTTTAATGGAAATGACTAAATTAAGTTTTCTGCTTTGACATTTTAGCTTGATTCCCTTTTCCAACCAAAATGCACTAAGGTTAGTTATAAGAAAATTAAGAAAGCCATATTTTTGCATGTCTTAATTTGTGTTTGTTGAAAAATTGTATTGGCCATGGATAGACTGTGTGGATTTTGTGGCAGGTGTAGATTGTGTTATCTGAAAAGCATCTATCTTTCAGATAAACACGTGTGCAGAGATTTTATTAGGGCTTTCTCCTGGGATCAGCACCTGTGAACAGGAAGAAAAAGTAGAATTGTGCAGAGGAAGAAGCTGAACAGTGTTATAGCCTCAAAGAAAGCTATAACCAACACTACAGGGAATTTTGAAGCTCAGATAAATCTTTGAAATTTTGCCAAATTGGGTAAGAAGAAAGGCTGGACCTTGCTGGTCTTATGTCAATTAGTAATTCGATCTGGCAGCCCCAGGGAGGAAGTGTGATCTGAGCAAAGAGGTTGTCTTTAGTCCAAGCAATTCTTGAGGCCGAAAATTTAGGGCTTTCTGCAGGCAACATTTATGGTCCTTCATTCCCAAAAGGCATTCTAGATGGCATATCAAATCATCCATCACAGTCTACTCCTCCAGCAGCTCTGATCTACTTGACTTGTATAAAAGGTCATCAAATATGAGAGTAGTTCCTCCAGGATTGTGGTGGGAATTTTCTTCTGGGGGAAATTCAGGTTAGTGGGATGAACGACTGCTTCTGTCATTTAACGGGTTTCAGCTATGGAACTACACTTATCACTATCCTCTACAATCTATGCTAGATTCCTCATACCCTAAAGGAGTACTTTTTTGGTCTTGGTAGCTTACTGTTGGTGTCGCCCTCATCTGTGAAGGTTCAGAGCTTCTGTTCATTACATATATCTCAAGCTGTGGCTGCTGCATTTGCTCATTTATTATCAAAATAAGGTAAGAGAGTACCAAGAGATCTGCAAGGAGATTACTTCTGTGCCAAGCCTACCTGTCCATGATGCTATTGGGTAATAGATGTCTTAATTCCTCCTAATGATAGGCATCATTTCTCTCTTCCACAATTGTAATAACATGTCTTCTTTCTTTTTTCCTTGGCATGTGAAACCCAAAGCACAAAGTAATAGTTGTAGCTTATATTTCAATGTAACTCTTGCTATGTCTTTTGGTGACATTCACCCTTTGGGAACTGGAATTTCTAGACTTACATATCCCAGAGCTGAAGAAATAAGAACCACAAATTTCCTAAAGTGGGTCACTGAGAAGCAGAGTTCCTCATGTTTCCACCACTTTGTTTCCAGACCTACAGATTCTACCTATTGGGATAGTCACATCATTTAAAGGTCATCAATTTAACATGTACCATGTATCCTGGAAAAGGCAAAATGTTTCTATCAAGCCAGCAGATTCTGGGTGGAATAGAAAGTCATAAACCAATGGGTCACATCATGATGGGCCTATCCCCACATCTTCTTTGCTATAAAATGATCCTTTGTTCACATGTGACATTATGTGGTATCCATGCCAAAAGATCAAACACTCTGTCTGACAAATAATAAGTCTGACGAAAGACCTGCTGGCAAGAGGCAAATCCTGGTGCAGAATATGTATTTAATACTTTCAAAATAATGTTTCCCCTTCCATAGTTGTAGGGGTTTAATATAGTCAACTTGCCACCATATGGACCATTGGTTTCCATTACAGTTAATACTGTTATAGAGACTCACCGTTAGTTTCTTTTTCTGGCATTTGGACAAGTGAAAGCAGCAGATATGTGCGAACCCACACTCTTGGATACATTCATTGCTTTTGTCCCTAACACCATGGATTCTCTGTTCATGTACCCATTGTGCCAGCACTGTTGTCACTGCTGACACCAAGACTCACTGATGTTAACCAGTAAGCATACTCTGTCTACCTGATCTTGCCATATCTCTTTTCTGAGGAACAGCCTTTGGTGTATGTTATCAAGCAATCTAAAGATCTGCTTATTTGGTGCCCTTTTTCATAGGTTTATTTATAGTTTTCTACCCCAGAGTTTCTAACTTTTTTAATATCTCTCTTGATTGGTCACTGACAAGCCAGAGAAATCATACATCACTGGCTATGAATACATAACCTTGGGTCACTTCTGTTTCCATACAGTGTGAATGACCTGATATATCACCCAAAATTCTGACCATTAGGACATTTTTTCTCACCACTGTCTTGGCTACTCCTGAGTGGGGCTGTAGTACGTTCATCATCTATTCAGGTGACCTATCTGTAAAGCAAGGTCAGACATTTTTCTCCATTGCCGTGTGTCAGAAGATATCTCCCATACAGATGTTGGGTTTCAGCTGAAGAATAAGCTCTGGTACAACAATGGTGTGTTACATGAGGTTCTAGGTCAACTATTTGTGTGGTCTGCTTATAATTCCTGGCCTTGTTTGTGACTTCTATTGTTATGAGTTGTTTCTAATTTGTTCTTGAGGTCTTTCTGCTGAGAGTTACCATAAGCCTAGATAGCCACTCTTCCCCTGACAGAAGAAAGAAGGAAAAGTCAAGTTTGGGTGTGTCAGGCAGGCGAGACACAAGAGGAGGTGAAATCAAAATACAAGAAAGAGAAGAAATATATTACCTACAGATCCCAGAAAGGTTAGGAGTCGGTGTAGGAGCATGCTCACAGGAAGCCTGGGAGCTTATTTACACGACTCTGTTGTTGACCATTAGGTTTTTTGATGGTCATCAACTGCAGGTTGTGTTAGATTTTGGACAAAGGCAATGAGGAACAAGCAAACTATATTGCAAGCAACAACATAGGGAGGGACAGTTTTAACTAGGCCAAAGATGTTGGGGTATAACTGGGTTTCAAACAACTTATGTGAGGCCTAAAAATAGATGCTAATGCAGCAACTATATTGCACAAATTTACAATACTCTGTTTACACCTGATTCTGTGTATAGAAATTCTAGTTTGCAAGATAATTGCTGCTGGTCCTGAACCATCCTTATAAGAGAATCCAGTTCATGGTAAGCCATTTTCACTGCATAGTAATTTGATATTTTATTAGTAGCCATTTCTCAGGACCTAGAAAAACATCAAGATCTTGTTTTTATAAGGAAATATTGCACTGTAGATGTCATCGCTTTGCTCCAGAAGTCTAGGAGCTTGATTTAGATATTTCTATCGAGCTTGTGAGAAATTTCACACAGGATCTTCCCCCTCATTAATGCTTCTAATACCATAGGGTCTGCTGAGCCATGTGGCATAAAAGGAAATGCTGCTTATAATATAGTACGGATATACACTTGCCTCACCTAGTATATAGCTCAAGATAACATTTCCAAGTGTGGAATATGTTGACCAGAACCCAGAGAGGCCTGTCAGGCGTTGTACTTTCTTCTTTGTGGTTGGAACTACCAAGTACAATAACAAATTATTTATTTTGGAATGGATCCCATACATGCCTCACAACTCTGAATACACTTAAACATTTTACTACGTAGCAGATCTTTAAATTTGCCTAGGGTTTATCACCCTCTTTCTGGAGCACATATTATTCCCAAGGACTCCAATACACATGGCATTTCTTGTTCATCCAGTCCAATCACATGATGTCATAAAGACAGTGGAACACGAGATGTTCTTTGAAATGTCCAACAGGGTCAGGTCCCCTCAAAATATATTACGACAGAGAGCAGAAGAGTTAACATAGTCCTAGGAAAAGACTATTACTAGGCACTGTTGTCCAGTCCAACTAAGTGTGAACTGTTTCTAAAAATTATAATTTCACCTTACCAGTGATCACTTAATATATACTTGAAGTTGCCAGGCACGTCAAGTACTGTAATCCCAGTACTTTGAGATGCCTGTAATACCGGTACTTTGGGAAGCTGTAGTTGGAGGATCACCCGAGGCCAGCCTGGGCAACACAACAAGATCCCATTAAGCACTTGAAGACATTTTGATCTGCTTTAGCAAAGATTCTCTATGTGGCAAAATCACTCCAATTGAAGCTACTATTTCATTGATTTTACAATAGTCTACTATAATACTCTTAAGATCCCTCTGGTGTTTGCAAGAACCAGACTGGCACATTAAACAGAGACACAATGAGGATCATCACCTCTGAATTCCTTAGGTCTTTAAGTGTGACACTCACTTTTGACATCATATCCAGGATGTGACATTGTTTTATTTACCATCTTGGCTGGTGGGGGCAGGGCAAGGTCTGAAGGTTCTATTTGGCCTTTTCCAATTATCTTTTAACTCGCAGACCAGGAAATCAACATGTGGTTTGTGCCAACCACCAAGTATTTATTTCTCATTATACATTCAGAGACTGAAGAAATCATCAGCATAGATCTGAAAACTGTATTTGTTACCTGACCTCCATATGCCATCACTCTGATAAGGAGCCACAGTGACACTAGAGATCTTAAGGTATCAATGCAAGTCAGACACTGTGGCCACAAATCCTTGAAATGTTTTTATCAGCATAAACAATACTCAATAATGGCCAGGTGCAGTGGATTACACCTATAATCCCAGCACTTTGGGAGGCAGAGGCAGGTGGATCACGAGGTCTGGAGTTTGAGATCATCCTGGCCAACATGGTGAAACCCCGTCTCTACTAAAGGTTCAAAAAAATGAGCTGGGCATGGTGTCATACACCTATAGTCCCAGCTACTCAGGAGTCTGAGGCAAGAGAATCGCTTGAACCAAGGAGGTGGAGGTTGTTGCAGCGAGCCGACATTGTGCCACTGTGCTCCAACCTGGGGAGAGAGTGAGATTCCGTCTCAAAAAAAGAAGAAAAAGTAATACTCAATCATATGGCCACGGGTGCTTTGAAGAAGACCTGAGGGAATAATTACTGTGTTCAATTCTCATGGCAATACAGGTAGTTTTTCTTCTTGGGACCTGGCCTCGCCTTCAATGAAGGTGCCTGGGTCTGAAAACTTGCTCATGACCAAAAACTGGGCAAGGAACAATGACTTCTTATTAGTAAGATTGCTCATTCTCCTGTTCATTCATTCTTTATTTATTTTGAATTATAGATAAAGTAGTACTTACATAGACTGCTAATCTATTTTGACTCTGGAAATACCAGTTTCTATGAATCATCTTTATAACTCTCTGTCAGTCAGTCCTCCCTGGCCCACATCTGATCTTGACACTATTTATAATTGTGTGCCTGTCTTTTAACAGGTTAGCACTTCCACCTGACCTCTGTGGTTTTAGCATTCTGTCATTCCCATTAGGATCAGTGAACACAGTTTTATAAAGATATCTTCTCCTGCAAGCCCTGGCCTAGAAAGGGAAGCAACCCGTGAGTGTCTTAGTGAAGTTAGTTCCCTTCTCCCCAGCAGTGTTCTTACTGATTTGGTGAATATTGTTGCCTTTGTGTTCTCAAGTATAATATAGTCCTCTGGATGTTTTTACCAGCTGTATTAAATAGCCATCCTAATACAACTACATCTCTGAATCTTTTAATCCTTTTATATCTGGCATTCAAATTCTGGCATTTCTTCATTCAGTGTAGGCCATCATTTACCCATGTTTCCAGGAATCATGGTAGAAACACCTTCATACTATCCTCTGGTGTTATAACAGGGTGTTCAATTCTCTATCCCCAGAGAGCAATCTCAAGTCAGTAAAAATCCTTATTTTACCATGTGCTCTCTCCCTTGGTCAAGCACCTTCAGAGTGTAATCCCATGTATACACCATACCTGATGAGTGGTTCCTGCAGCTTCTTTGAAGTGGAGCCTACTTTCTTCTCTTATCAGGCCCAGCTTTGGAGCTCAATGGATTATGTTATGACCTAAACTTAATAATAAGAATAGAAAACAGCAGCATATCCTAAAGGAGGCAGATATTGTCTAGTAGAGGAGAGGCTTCTCGATTGCTTTCTAGCAATGAGGGGATACTAATTCAAGAAAGTAAGAGACAGCTTATCTGCAATCACAGACAATTCAGAAGAATCTTAGAATTCAAGATTTTTATTTGCATATTGGTGTTTTCATCTCAAACAGGGTTCTGACCTTGACATAGCCGATCTGCCTAGTTTTAAAACTTAAACTTCTTTGGGGTTCAGCAATTCTTATAATTAAATATTGAACTTGAACCTCAGTTCTCTACGCCCTTAGAACAACTTCATTATATACTACTGAAGAACTGCTCTGGATCTCATACTTAACTTTTAATTTCTAACTAATCACTCAGATTTCTTCTTGTTTTAAAACACAGGTTAGCAATAGATACACAATTCCACTTAAAGTACCAATTCTCCACATTTCCTTCATATTTCTCAAATAACAGGTATACGCACCAGTTAATGCATTCTTCTTCACTTGTAATCCATTCCAGCTTACTCATAGTGAGAATCTTAACAGTTATACTCACATCTTGTGCCAGGGTTTTCTTTGCTACACAAGCATTAGTATTAATACACTTGTGGACAGCTGACAATGGGTGATCCACCTTTAAAATCTCGGGTTTATATGTGTGTTCTCAGACCTTTGGCACAAATTTGGCATGTTGAATTCCCTGCATAGCCAACTCTAACATATATCACATATATATGTGATATATAGAGCACATATTTATATAACACATATATGTTATATATAGTTTTGTATGTATAACATATATGTAATATATATAATATATATGTGCAAGATATAAACCATATAACATATATATGGTTTATATATAAGACATATATGTGGTTTATATATATAAGACATATGATTTATATATATAAATACATATCAATGTATAGAGGTTTTATATGAAGCATTCTTGAGATTGATATTTGTATAAAGAAATGGACGAGAAATCAGAGAGGAGAAGTTGAGCTGTGATGCAGCCTCCATGGACATTTAGTCAACTCTATGAGTTTAGTATCTGGGATGACCTTTCAGCCTCCATGGACATTTAGCCAAAGCTATGAGTTCAGTATCTGGGATGACCTTTCAGAGTTGATTCAAGCTGGGAACTTTGCCTTTGTAACTGCATGTTGATCAGTCATTACATACGGACTTCCCTGGGAGGTGGTGTGACTGTGGATGATGTGGCTTTCTTTATTATAGGTAGCTCCACAACTGTGACAGTTATGGGCTTTTGGTTTTTCCCCCACAGCACTCACAGCTGCTTGAGGAATAAATCCTTCTTCTGTACAAAACAATCTAAAGAGCACGTCACAATATCCATTATGGTTTAAAAGGTGAAAACTAAAAAAAAAAAATCATAAAACAAAGCCCTAATGGATTGAGATAAAGAAGATATCTATAGATTGGAGGTCAGGTGAAATTGAAAACCAATTATGGTATGAGTAATAGAGGAATCTTAATAGACCATATAAGACATTTTATTTTATTCTTAAGATAATAATGAGGATTTACACAATGAGAAAATGCTCTGGTAAATGTCCATTTTCATTTACTGTAATTTTTTTCTAGAAGTTCATGTTATACTCTAGCAGAAAGAATAAAAAGCTTAGAAACATTTCTATATGCCCTAGTTATATAAAATCAATATGTTTAAATAAACTTCATATTTGTTGCAAAGAGTCATGCACTCAAAAAGACAAATACAAAAAATTGTATATTCAAATTACTGTTATAAAAAAACTTTTTCCTTTGGAGGTATAATGTTAGAAATTTCCCTCATGGATGAAAAATTTAAACATTTTTAAATTGCTTGAAGAATTGATGGTTGATAAGAATCAGAAATAATCATGTTTTTAAAAATAGCAGGAAAAGATAGATATGCAAGTGGTTGGTATGTATTACTGATGGATAAGAGGACACCTATTATGTACTCACAAAAATTAAAAAAAAAAGAATCAGGAAGTCAAGCATAGTCAAGCATTATCCTAGATATCCACATACTTTAAGATTTTAACTAACTAATGAGACAAAATAGTAACTAAATTAACTCTATTGTTAAGAAATTAAATTTTTATATTGGCTAAATTAAATGACAATTCACCCTTTCCAGCAATAAAACATTTATTTTATTCATTTATTCTATTCACTTAAATGTATCACACATTTTCTAATTTTTTTATTAAATCATAGTTTTATTTAACTTTTTTATAAACTCAATGTCACATGTAACATTAGCACACTATGTTGATATGTAGTGTTGTGACCAAAGGTTGCTATCTGATTAATGCACTATCTCAGTATAAGTATGATAATGATTCAATACTTTAAAATCTCATGAAAAGGTGGTTTTAAAGACAATTATTTATATTGAATAATTTTAAGCTTCTAGTTATTATTCTACTCTTTTGGTAGTTTTTTAAAAGCATGAATTTTGTACAATACAAAATTAAATAATTTAAGGGTGTTGTATTGAGACTCAATATGAAACAAATAAGATTTATTTGATCATCCAATCAAACCACTTGCTTTGTTTCACATATTGTTGTAAGCCTGCAGAGATTTTATGTGCCTGTGTGTATGTGTGCGCACATGTGTGCGTGTATGGTCCCTTCTCTAATGGAGCTAAACTTCTAGTGAGAGAAGACAATGTAGGCGGTAATAAGGCTATAAAAATATAATGAAGGAAGGCAATAAGAATAGAGTATATGAGTCATAGATGAGCTTTCTGATGATGGAATTTTTAGTAGAGATTTTCAGAGGGAGAGAATAAATCATGCAGATATATTTTGGTAAAAAAAAAAAAAATTCTAGGGAGAGGGAAGACTAAGAGAAAAGGACTAGGTGTGGCCCACCTCAAAACAGTGACTAGTCCATCTCAAAACAGTGTAGAGACCAGTATGGTTGGATTAATTATTGAAATTAATAATATGTATACATCAAATATATACACATACATATCTACATATATATGCATGCTATAAGTATATTATATACAAATATTTATTATATAACTTGCATATATTCAATATTCAAACTTATTTTAGTGAGAGTCATATGACAATGATGAATGCCTAGTATATTTGAAGAATGTTGTGTAATTCTAATACGTGAACTTGGAAAAATTCAAAAACATAGGTCTTGTCTGTTTTAAGAAAAGAAAAAAATACGGAAAATAATGATTTTAAGAATTCAGACTTACAGTAAAACAAACAAAAACTGAGCCACAAGAAAATATTTACTTCAGTTTTATAGCCCTGGTGTTTCTCATATGAGCTATTCTTCTCATAGTAGGGATATGAAATATTTTCATTTCCTTTGAGATAGAGCAACTCAAGATACATGGATTTCAGAAACTATTTCACCGAGTCATTCAATTCCATTTATTTCAAATACTACTGCCTCAGGAGTAATAAATATGCAACTGCCTGTAGACACAATAAAGTATTTAATCTTGAGCCAAAGGTTGTTGAGTTGTTAAACATGAAAGCCGGAGAAAGTGCTTCTTTGCTCTGAGGAAAATAAAATTTTGTTCTGGATATTTGTGTCCAAAAATGAACAAAGAGATTAAGGTCAAGTGTGGACATAGTCAGATTAAAAGGATTTATTGTATTCTGTGATGTTTTTAGGCTGACCCAGTAAAAAGTAATTCAATACTTTTCAGAAAGTAAATTGGTTGGAAGAAATAGATATGCAGGAATATAACTGTATAAATGCTAATATTTGTATATATTTTAAGATTAGAAGTTAAATGTGGGATAAAATATGATGAATAGGAATACTGGGTGAACAGATAGTCTTTTCACACCATTCCCTCATGTCCTGCTCAAAGGAAGATAGACAAACTCAATAAAAAGCCTAAAACAAAAATGATCTGTGCTGAGTTTCATATGTGAGCAACCACAACACTCACTACAATCTGCATGTGTCTTATAAAGCCTGTGCTCATGCCCGTCCCCAAAAGATACTACTACATCTTTAGGACTTATACAAAATGTTAAAAACATTCTTCTTCTTCCTGGTCTACCTCAAAAATTCACTCTAATGATGATGAACATTTAAGATATATTTTCTTCTCTCATTCTACTTTTAATTTGCTTTGTTCTATTTAAATCCTCAACTCTTCCCAATGCTGAAGTTCATCAGGAAAAAACAAGTAGGGAGCATATTAAAGAAAACCTCCACACTGAAAAATGTCTATCTGATCAATGGCTAATGAAAATTGTAATAGAAGTTTGCTTTTTAGAAATATATTACTATCAAATGTCCAATCATCCACTATCAGAAATAAATCATTACTAGACTTTTTATATCCATAGGTGTTGTGCTTTGCGATGTACAATATTGAAATACCAGCAAATAGGAGACACGATGAACCTAGAGGAATACAGAACTACTGAAAAAGAGGACCCCTTCCAGTGCTATGTAGACAAACTTCACATCATAAAGTAAATTAAAATTGCATCGTGGATACCTTAACATACATATATTATGACAGTGAGAGTATTATTGAAACAGGAAAGGTTCCCTTATCCCCCTCGCAGGGTGTGTGATTGGGTTGTGGCTCGCTTCTTTGGCACCCCGCTGCTCCAGCCTCTACAGGGAGCACGCAGACGGGCAGATTGTGGGGCTCCAAACTTATGGCTGCATCTAGGCATGAATGCTTACAGCTTCTGAAGCCCCAGTGGGTGTGTGTTACCATGTGCTCTTTTAGTTTTGCCATCCGTAGGCAGCTTGTGTTAGCTCTATCACAGCCCCCTTCCTTATCACAAGGACAGAGGGCTTTCTGTATCCAGGGATTTCTTGCCTTGGCATAAGGGAAGAATCAGATCACACGTGGGCTTGGAGAATGAGTGCAAGGTTTTTTTGAGTGGAAGTAGCTCTCAGCAGATGGGGGAGCTAGAAGGGAGATGGAGTGGGAACGTGGTTTTCCCCTAGAGTCAGGCCACTCAGTGGCCAGGCTCCCCTCTAATCGCCCAGGCCAAATTCCACGTAGTTTCTCTGGTCAACAGTCTGCTGGCCTGCCGGTGCCTGTCGGTGTGCTCTTGGAGTCCTCTCGACGTCCTGCCACTTGTATGTTCTTCTGCCAGTGTGTTCCTGTCAACGTCCAGATGCTTGTGTGCATGCCCACTAGGGTCTCGGGGTTTTTATAGGCACAGGATGAGGGTGTGGTGGGTCAGGGTGGTCTTGGGATATGCAACATTTGGGTACAAAGGCAGGAGTGCCTGTCCTCACCTAGATCCATGGGCATAAGCCCAGATGTGGAGCCCTAACCAGGGACCACACCCTTCCCTTCCCAGCACTTCCCTGCTCCCCTTTCATATCATTATTAATCCCATTTTATAAACACTGCAAATAATTACAATAAAATTGGACAATAGTTATGGTAAAATAAAACAATCTTCTGATTAACAATTTAATGGCTGGGAAGAGACTAGCAAAGCTAAATAAACTGTTACATGATTGCTTTCTAATTAGAGAGAAACATTGCCTGCCACCACTCTGTAAGCTGCAACCATTTGCACATGCTCTGGACTCTTCAAGTTAGCACACAAATCACTTAGGAAGTTTACACTACATTGTAGACTGCGTTTAGCAAACCTTTTCCATAATATGCAGGATAATTCTCTGGCCTTGGACTCACCCATTTCTCCCCACCTGCTCACTTGTAGTCTTCCAAAATAATTGAAGAATGTGCTGGAATGCAACATCCTGAGATATGGAGGAACTCACTGGAGCAGCCTCATTCTGTTCCCTTCCTTTCTAGAAACAAAATGTTCTTCAGTGCTTTGGCTTACTGTGCCATGAGACCCCCCAAGGTATAAAACCTAAGACAGGTCACTTTCTGGGGTCCCTCAGCTGTGGTGCAAGTGGGGCACGGCAGTAAGGCTCTATCTGCCTTTAGCAGATGGAGTGGTGGGGAACCAGCTTATCATGAATCCTAGGCTTCTCTTGTCCCTTGCTGCCTATCTGGAAATAATAAACCAACTTCATGTAACTTGTGGTATGAGTGAGTGTTCTGTCTCATTGGACTTGAGCTAGTAGTAAAAGTGCAGTGAGCTGAAGTCCAGGAAGAAAATGAGCTGAAATGGTAACCAGTGCACGGAAAAGCTGTATCACATAACGTTTATAAAAAGAGTAATTATTTTTGGCTTTCTATGAAGAATGGATATTTTAAATTTTTCAGGTTCTATGATCTCTGTCACAGCTATTCAACTCTGCTAACATAGAGCAAAGGCATGCAAAGACAATATATAAATGTAACTGTGTTTAAATTAAACTTTGTTTGCAAAGCCACCTAGTGGGACAGATTTAATCTGAAAACCACAGCTTGCCAATTCCTCTGCTGGATTAATCTACACAATATTGCTGAAAATAAGAAGTAAAAATCTCCCAACACCAGTTACATGAATGGAAATTAGTAATTGAGTCACAAATACAATAATTAGTCAAATGACAACATCTGCTTTCTTTTAGAATCCTGAAATGTTTCACTATTAAAACTTTCATTAAGAATAAATCTCCCATATGTATTCTATTCTTCTCTAAATACAACTAAACTTCCATAAACAATAAGCATATTGGTACAATGAGTTACATATGTATCTGTTTTTAAATCTAAAATATTGAGGGTTCCACTTCTAGTATGGTTGAGTAAGTTCCTACTAGACCCAACCTCACACAGATCATTCTGAACAAAACACAAAGGCACTGGAGAGTGAACAAAGGTAGTAGATTACAGAGGGAAGTAAAATATTCAGAGGAGAAAAAGGCTAGGCATAGGTTTGCTATTGCTCACTGGCTTTAGTCTTTAAGGAAGACCTTTGTGGTACAAAAATGGTGGTCAAAATAATGACAGAAAATGAGGACTTTCCAGCCTAAAGAAACAGAGGATAGAGTTTAGGCAATCATGTCTACTATAAAATGAAGGGTGAATCTGAGAGAGGCATGAGCCAAGGTGAAGAAGCCCCAAATTCTGTAGATAACCTATGCTGAATTTCTGACTTACTTGGGAACCATGGATACAAGAGACAACTTCCAGTTATGGATAAAATAACTGTCCTGGTATTTGTGCAACTGCCTATAAGACAAAGCTAAATGCCTGCTAAACACACAAAGCAAAAAATCAACAATTTGTGGAGTAACATCATATTCACAATTTTCAAGATGTAATACAATTTTTCCACATACAAGGAGCTAGGAATGTATGATATATTCCACAAAAATAATAATTAATTTACAAAACAAAAACAAAATATCAGTAAAACATGAAAGATCTGAATAACATTAATCAATTTGACCTATTTGATGTGTACACAACATTTCCCCAACAGCAACACAAAATCAAATCTCAAGTAAGTAAAAGAAAATAACTAAGATAAATGTAGAAGTAAACAAAATAAAAAAAAAATGACTCAACAAAGAAAATTTGTTTTGTTGTAAAGATCAACAAATTTACAAGCCACTAACTAGATTGATCAAGAAGATTGAGCAAGAAAACAAATTACTTGTATTGGTAATAAAAGAATGGTTATCACTAAAAGCACTATGGGCATGCACAGACTAATAAGACCGTATTAGGAACAATTGTCCATCAACAACTTAGATTAAATGGACAAATTTCTTGAAAAGAGCAATTTACCAAAACTGAAATGAAACAAAGGACAATATTCAAATAACCCTGTCTAGTAAATAAATTGAACCCATTTTCATAAACCTTTCAAAGAAGAAAACTCCAGGACCAGATGATGTCACTCGTAAATTCTTTCAATATTTAAAGAAGAAATAACATCAAATTTACATAAACTCTGTCACAATATAGAAAATGAGGGAATACTCCTGCATTCATAGAAAAATATATTAAATAAAATAATGCTAGAAACTAATAGGCACCCATGAGCTAAGATTCAACATTTATTAACAATACTTTAGAAAATCAAATCCAGCAATACATAAATGGGGTAGTGCTTGTAGTTGAGAGGTTTTGTCACAGGAATACAAGATTGAGTTAAATTTCCAAATCAATTAATGTAATTCACTGTATTAACAGAATAAAGAAGAAAAAGTACAAATTTATTTTAAGAAGTGTGAAAGAACATTTGACAACATTTTACACTTTTTCAAAATTAAAGATATATAACAAATTAGTAACATAAGGAAATTTTCTCAGTCTGGTAAAGGAAATGACATTTATGAAAAACCTAGGGCTAACAGCACACCCAGCATTGAAAATTTGAACGCTTTCTCCTCTGTGCCTAACAAGAAAAAAATGCCCATTTTCACCAATTCTATGAATGTCTTAGACATTGCAAAAAGGTATGAAATAGAAATAAAAACAAAAGATAATAGAGGAAGAAGTAAACTTATTTTCACATGGCCAGATTCTTTCCACATAAAATTCTTAGGACTCTACAGCACAATTATTATAACTAACCAGTGAACTGAGTGAGATATCAGGATACAAGATTAATACTAAGAAGCCACTTGTATTTTGATGTATTATCAACAAAAATTTTTAAAATGAACTTTAACGACTTCTATTTGTATCATGGTCTTATAATAGAAGAATAAGTTTAACAAAATAAGTACCATGACATCTATGCTTAATTTACAAAAAACATAGCTGAAATTAATGAAGACCTAAATAGTGAAGAAAAACCATCACCATGAATTGTAAGACTCCATATTTTTAAAATGTTTGTTCCTCTCAAATTGGTCTATGGCTTCAAAATAATACCAAGTCAAAATCTTAGCATTTTTTTGTAGAAATTGACAATCTGCTTCTAAAATATTACATAGAAATACAAAAACCATAGAATATTCAAAGTAATCTTGAAACAACAAACCTGGAGGATTTAGACTAGCTGTTTTCTAGCCTTATTACAAAGCTACAGTAACCAAAAGAATATGGTTTTGGCATAAGAATCAATCTACATATTAATAGAATAAAACAATCCAGTAATAAACCCATATTTACTTGGCCATTTAGTTTCAATATAGGGACCAAAGCAAGCTGGTGGGGCAAGAAAAGTCTTTTCAATAAATGATGCTGGAGTTACTGGAAATGTATATAAAAATAATTGCCTTAATGCCTACCTCACATTCTATGAAAAATTTAAATGGAGAAGAAACATATGCTTATACATAAACCACAAAAAGTTTATTTTCTGGACCTGAAGAGTTCAGTAAATATATCTTAGACAAGTCACAGAATATTTAAAAAAAGATAAATAGTCTTCGCCAAAATTAAAAATTTTTGCTCATAGATCTAAAATGTTAAGAGAGTAAGTAATGAAGCCACAGTCTATGTGAAAGTATTTACAAAAGCATATCTTTGAGGAGGTACTGATATCTAAGTATCATAAGGTACTATGAAGATTCCGACAACTCAGTACTAGAAAAGACAAACATTCCAATAATAGAGGCAAAAACTTTAGCCAGATGCTTCACAAAAGTAGAAAAACAAACGACTAATAAGCACCAGAAAAAGTATCAATAGTTCAATATCATAAGATTTCAGAGAAATGCAAATTAAAAGCATAATGAGCTACCACTAAATATCCACCAGAATGACTAAAATTAAAAAGATTTACATCAAATCTTGGCAAATATGTAGAACAAACAGAACTTCCATATATTCTTGATGGGTTTGCAAAATACTAAAACTACTTTGAAAACAATTTGACCATTGTTTATAAACCTGCACATATACCTACCCTATGATTCAGCCATTCTAATACTAGGTATTCGCTCAAGAGAAATGAAAACAAATGTCACAAAAAGTTGTACAAGAATGTTTGTAGCAGTTTTTTTATATTAGCCAAGAACCAGAAACAACCACAATGTCCATTAATAGGAACATCAGCAAACCATGTTACATTTATACAATTATGTGTGTATGAGATGGAATCTCCTTGTGTGGCCCAGGCAGGAGTGCAGTGGCAGGATCCTAGCCCATTGCATTCTCCAACTCCTGGGTTCAAGTGATCCTTCTGCCTTAGTCTCCCAAATATCTGGGATTAGAAGTGTGAGCCATCGTGCCTGGCTCCTAAAGCTAGAGTTTTTACTCAGCAGTGAAAAAGAAACAGAATTCTCATACACTCAACAAAATGGAAGAATTTCAAGAATGTTACATTAAATAAAAGAAGCCTATGCGCAAATGTACCTATTGGATGATCATTTCATATTTATGAACTTCTAGAATAAATTAATTGAATACATGGTGAAAAATAACCATTAACAATGTTTGCCTGGCAGGATGGAAGAAATTGATGAGGCAAGGGAAAGAGACAGCTTTGTGGGGGTGATGATGTCCTACTAATTGGTAAGGTTTTCTGTCATGTAGGTGTGTGCCAAAACACAGAGAATATATATTGAAATGTGTGTATTCCATTTTACATAAATTAACATAAAAACCTCAACAAATATTAAAGCCTATTTAATGATATACATTCTGGACTCTTAAGAAAAAATGGCCATGTCTTTTCTTAAAAATGTCTTTTGAAATGTATAAAAAATCTTAAGTTTGGTCAATGGATGAATCCATGGATAAATATATGATAAATCAAACATAGTACAATGATGATAGGATTTAGATGATAGGTATACAGAATGTCTAGAAAACGTTTCCAACTTTGAAAATGTATAAAATAAAATAATGAAATACAATAAATTATTAAATTAATGAGCAAGTTTGTGATTTCAGTTTGTTCTCATAGCCTGGAATTTTGTCCTTTTTCAACAATTATTAGCTTGGGTTTGGCAGTCGTGCTGAATTAATAACAATAGTATCAATTGCTATTGCCTACTGTGCAATTGTTCAAGCAAGACATCTTGCACCAGGACCTATTTTTCTTTGTATGACAGGAAACACAGCATGAAGTCTCATTTGCAAAAATATGAAGTCAGTAGAAACTTACTATCCTGAATAGGAGAATCTTTCCTGGCTTGTTGAAGGTTGTATCACCCCTCTTAACTATTGGTGTGCATTAGTATATGGGAAGGGATAATATATTAGAATATGTATTAGGAGGATTTTATTGAAAGAAATGAATAAAATCATGATCTTTTTCTCCTTGACAATTTATCAGACTCTTTTGAAAGTTAGAGATGATTCTAATTGAGAGTCATCTCCTAGCACAAAAATGTATCAAGGGTCCTAAAAAAATTTTCCCTAAAGGAAGCTGTGATCTGGGTTGGTGATCTGCAATCACGTCAAGGGTGTAGGGATTTGAGGGGATTCCAATCTCAGACACAAAATAGGGGACAAGCCTGGATGTAGCCCCAGGCTTAATTAACTGGCAAAATGCCCTGCTTTGAGGATTAAGGTTAAGTATATAAAGGTTAACTAAAATTGCTCTAACCTTGGAACATGGTACAAAGTTGCAAATTAGGAAATGAAATGGAGCTTTAAAGGTCATGTCAGGACTCTTTAGAAAGGATGTTCCACAGTGCAGTGAGGCAACAACAAATTATAGATTCTGGAGGATAGATCATTCTTTATAATCATTTATCTGTCTTATATCTTTTGTCAGAAAGAAAGACCAATTTATTTGACTTGACTTCCAAACCCTTGGTCCCAGGGAAATAAATGGGGCTACATGTTGGAGCACTGATTACCACGTGTAAGCTGCAGGGCCTAGGTTCAATCAGCTACCCTGATAGAGACTCAGATTCCTCCTTGATAGAGTGGGGATAATAATGATCATAATAAAGTGTTATTGTTGGAAGTAAACTGAATTTCAAAACACTTTGAATTTAACACATAACATAAATATAAGGATTAATTATTTGAAATGTGAAGTCAAAAGAAGATCCTTAAAAATTATGACATCTTTCTTCATTTCAAGACTCAAATGTATTTTTGCACATGTTGTTAACAAGACGAAATGGGTGGCACTCAGTGATTTGGTATATTTTCTACATCTAGAATCATAGCATAGGAAGTTTTAGTAATAAAAATTATTCTCCATAATATATTTTATTTGGATTACATAAATAACATCAATAATTTCTTTATTTTAATGTATTTTTATTTTCCTAAAAATCTCTCATGAAGTTTCAAAATTACTTCAACCCTTCTGAGATCAGGATGTAAAAAAAAAGTTGATTTAATTAAGATTTGAGTGATCTCACAAAGATAACCATTTTCAAAAAGAAAATTTTAAAACAAAAGTAACTTATAAGAATTAAACATCTAAAAATAAATCTGCCTCATAGCTAAAATTAAGATTACATGATATGACTAACTAAATATGCTTTATTTGTTTTTCAATAAGTTGGTAGATTTTTCTTTTTTTTTTTTTTTTTTTTTTTTTTTTTTTTTTTTTTTTGAGGCGGAGTCTCGCTCTGTCGCCCGGACTGGAGTGCAGTGGCCCGATCTCAGCTCACTGCAAGCTCCGCCTCCCGGGTTTGCGCCATTCTCCCGCCTCAGCCTCCCGAGTAGCTGGGACTACAGGCGCCCGCCACCTCGCCCGGCTAGTTTTTGTATTTTTAGTAGAGACGGGGTTTCACTGTGTTAGTCAGGATGGTCTCGATCTCCTGACCTCGTGATCCGCCCGTCTCGGCCTCCCAAAGTGCTGGGATTACAGGCTTGAGCCACCGCGCCCGGCCGATTTTTCTTTTTCACTTTAACTTTACCAGTTGGGATTATATCCTATGATCTATCAGTGCACTAGTTATGAAAAAATCCTAGAGGATATTTGAGACAAATTGAAGTATAAGAGATGAGGAGATAGGATACTTTACAAAGTAATCTCAGAAATTGTTCAGTGCCCTAGGAAATATTTTCTTTCATCACTGGGCTTTAATCCATTTTCCAACCTAGAACATTTGAAGCTAAAAGTTCTATCTAGGAAATTGCATAAACTTTTTTCACTTCTATATTGAAAACATTGACTTGAAGGATATCGTAGGGTAGCAAAGAAGTAGCAAGAGGCTACTGATAGAGTACAGTAGTCTTATTCCTTTTTAATTTGTTGTGGCCAACTATTTCTGCCACGCCAGCGAAGAACTGAAAGGTTTATCTACTGTTCGTTTTGGGGGTTTCATTCACTTCTCCCCTATTCCCTAATTTCTCCACAGAGAATACTAGCTTCTAGCATTTTTGCAGGAAAAACAATTTACCTCATTACCAAAATAAATATGAATAACGTAATTTCTGACATTGTATAACATTTATAGATTAATACTACACTATCCATTTAGACAGTTCCTTAATTTTATGAAATAAATGTTTGCTTTCAAATTTCTTTTCAACACAGAGAATTTGAGTTTGGTAAAATGAGTTAGATGTCACAATTTGAGTAAAGAAATGGAAAAGGATGAAAGAGACTTTTACTTTCCTTTTTACATATTTCCCTTTTCTAAGAGGAGTCCCTCCTGATGTTTCAGAAGCTATATATTGTCTGGTGTTTGGGAATTAAATGCCAGCTCCATGCCACATTGTATTAACTGAAAGCAAAATCAATTTAATTTTCTTCCAATTGAGTTCAATCTTTGTGACCCTTTGTCCTTCAGATTTAACAAGGAGAATGGAGTTCATTCAGATCAGAGAAACTTCAGAGAAACTTAGCATCACAGAAATAACAGACCTCTCTACTCATTGAGTCAGTATACTGTCAGAGCTAAACTGATAGCTTTATAAAGGTTTTTTATTGTATTTAAACGAAATTTAAAAGCCCATGCATATCTTCACAGCTGAGATAGCTAATATATATCTGAAATAGAATTGTAATGTGGCTTTCTTGGAGAGTTCAGAAAAAACTTGTTACAAATAAGACTTTAGCCGGGCGCGGTGGCTCAAGCCTGTAATCCCAGCACTTTGGGAGGCTGAGACGGGCGGATCATGAGGTCAGGAGATCGAGACCATCCTGGCTAATACGGTGAAACCCCGTCTCTACTAAAAAATACAAAAAACTAGCCAGGCGATGAGGCGGGCGCCTGTAGTCCCAGCTACTCGGGAGGCTGAGACAGGAGAATGGCGTGAACCCGGGAGGCGGAGCTTGCAGTGAGCTGAGATCCGGCCACTGCACTCCAGCCTGGGTGGCAGAGCAAGACTCCGTCTCAAAAAAAAAAAAAAAAGACTTTAAGTCTCAAGTCCAAGAACATTAAAAAGTGTTTCTATAATCAAAATGAAAAGAGAAATATATGAAACCAATTATTTGTAACTGAAAAGCACCACATCAATGGCAAGAATGTGATATCAGTTTAATGACACCTATTTATACTATGCTTAATTACAAAGTCTATTGATTTTTATTTGGAAAATGAAAGATATTTAGTCAATACAACATCCTATCTTATCTCATAAAGTTGCACTAATGTATAATATATGCAATACATTAAAATATTTTAAAATGTTAATTTTATTATTTTAATAAATTACATAATTTATTACGTAATTGGTTGCTTTTAACATTTGACTATAGTAAGAGCATAAGAAGTAGAGTCCTGATAGAAGCTACAGTGACAAAATTTAACAGATTCAAAAAGTGATTTTATTGTTCTACACAAATCAGATTTTAAAAAAAATATTAGGACTATGAAGACTAAAGAAACCCTAAATAACATTATATATTTAAAAGTTTTATTAACAATCCAATGCATATAATCACTATAGAAAAACTTCAACAAGGCTGGCACGGTGGCTCACGCCTGTAATCCCAGCACTTCGGGAGGCCGAGGTGGGCGGTTCGTGAGGTCAGGAGATGGAAACCCTGGCCAACATGGTGAAACCCCATCTCTACTAAAAATACCAAAAATTAGCTGTGCGTGGTGGTGGGTGCCTACTCGGGAGGCTGAGGCAGGAGAATAGCGTGAACCTGGGAGGCAGAGATTGCAGTGAGCCAAGATTTCACCACTGCACTCCAGTGTGGGTGACAGAGCGAGACTCCGTCTAAAAAAAAAAAAAAAAAAAAAAAAACTCAACAATATTAACACTGGTAAAGAATTTTGCTCTTTTTTCAATTAATTAATTGCTGGAAATTCTAAGTAAAATTGTCATAGACAGGAACATTTTCCAGCACCTTGCCATCTCTGTGACACACAGTTTTAACATTCATAATCCCATATAATATTATTCCATCCTAAACATCTACTTGCATCATGTTCCCAAGCTTTTCAATCTGTTTTTCTTACATTAAAATATCACTTACAGCTTTATAAACCCTCGCAGGAGTATGATCATTAGTATTTTACACTTGAAACTAGAAAGAATCAGAGAGAGAAAATAATTTGCTAAAAACACATGGTTAATAAGTGTTACAGTTGCCATTACATCCAAGTTTAAATTTCTTATGCCTGTTAGACAAATCTCAATTTCTTTGATAAACTATATTAGTTTCCAAATTTTAGCCTTTATTAGATAAATAATTGCCTTTGAGAAACAGACATTAATTTTGACATTGCTTGGCTTTAACTCCTTATTTCCCAGAAGTTAACTGAAGGACAAATGGTTAAGTGACTTAGTGCTACTTAATGTCTCCTCTGCTCTTTCATTGTTTGTTTTCCTTCTTATTGAACAAAATTTTCTCAGTAGTACTTTAACAACATGTTGCAAGTAATAATACCAACAGTAATAACAACTACAGAGCAAAGATAAACATTGGCAAATTAAAAACAAAAAACAAAAAACAAAAAACCAAAACCAAAAAAAACCTACACATTGTAGAAACAAATTCAAATACAGCTGTCCATGGTGGCCCATGCCTGTAATCCAAGCAATTTTTGAGGCTGAGGTGAGCTGATCAGTTAAGGTCAGGAGTTCAAGACCAGCCTGGGCAACTCTGTCTCTTTTAAAAATACAAAAACTAGCTGGGCATGGTGGCACACACCTGTAATTCCAGCTACTTGGGAGGCTGAGGCACAAGGTTCGCCTACACCAGGTGGGCAAAGGTTGCAGCGAGACGAGATGGCATCATTGAACTCCAGCCTGGGTGACACAGTGAGACTGTCTCGAAAATAAATATATATATATTCAAATATAGATGCAATAAAGATAATTGTAAAGAGATTAGACATAAAAATAGTCACGTAGTGGAAAAAATCATTAAATTAAGAAAAAAACCAGCTTTATGTGTACATAGAAAATGCAGTATACGTTACATTCAAGGATATAGAAAGGTTGGAAATGGAAAGATATGCTTGATAAAGATTATTAAAAAGAGCTAGTATTACATAATAGTGTGTCCAGAATTGAGGGGTTCTTGGTCTCGCTGACTTCAAGAATGAAGTTGTGGACCCTCGCAGCGAGTGTTAGAGTTCTTAAAAAGATGGTATGTCCAGAGTTCGTTCCTTCAGACGCTCAAATGTGTCTGGAGCTTCTTTCTTCTGGTGGGTTCGGGGTCTCGCTGACAGGAGTGAAGCTGCAGACCTTTGCATTAAGTGTTACAGCTCTTAAAGTCAGCGTGCACCCAAAAGTGAGCAGCAGCAAGATTTATTGCAAAGAGCGAAAGAACAAAGCCTCCACACTGTAGAAGGTGACCCCATTGAGTTGCCACTGCTGGATAGCGCAACCTGTTTTTATTCCCTTATCTGACCCCACCCACATCCTGCTGATTGGTCCATTTTACAGAGAGCTAATTGATCTGTTTTGACAGAGTGCTGACTGGTGTGTTTACAATCCTTGAGCTAGACACAGAGTGCTAGATGGAAAAGTTCTCCAAGTCCTGACTAGGTTAGTTAGATACAGAGTACCAAGTGGTGTATTTACAAACCCTGAGCTAGACACAGAGTGCTGATTGCTGTATTTAGAAACCCTAAGCTAGACACAGTGTGCTGATTGGTGTGTTTACAATCCCTTAGCTAGGCATAAAGGTTCTCCAAGTCCCCACTAGACTCAGTAGCCCAGCTGGCTTCACCTAGTGGATTCTGCACCAGGGCTGCAGGCTGAGCTGCCTGCCAGTCCCCAGCCATGCCTGCCTTCAGCCCTTGGGCAGTAGATGGGACGGGCACCACGGAGCAGGGAGTGGCGTCCATCAGGGAGACTCGGCCCCGTCGGAGACCCCTGTGGAAGGGGCACTCACACATGGCGGACTGCAAATCCCAAGCCCTGCCCCATGGGGAGGTGGCTGAAGCCTGGCCAGAATTTGAGAACTGTGCATGTGGGCCGGCAAGGCTGGGGGACCCAGCTGCAACTTCCACACCTGCTAGCCTGGGTGCTAAGCCCCTCACTGCCCGGGCCCGCCTAGCCCATGCCCACCCCCACAGGAACTTGTGCTGGCCTGAACATGAGGCCCTGGTTCCCACCCAGGCCTCTCCCTCCACACCTCCCCAGCAAGCAGAGGGAGCTGGCTCCAGTCTCGGCCAGCCCAGAGAGGGGCTCCCACAGTGCAGTGGTGGGCTGAAGGGCTCCTCAAGTGCCACCAGAGTGGATGCCCAGACCGAGGAGGTGCGGAGAGTGAGGGCTGATAGCACATTGTCACCTCTCAATAGCATTCAATCAGTTAGGCTGTTAAATCATTTTTTTTTTTTTTTTTTTTTTTTTTTTTAATATTTACTCTGGAGAAACTATAGAAGTCAAAAAGAAGCTTATATCTAAATATAGACTTATATCTGAATAAATCACAACCACACATACACAGATGCAAACACACACACTCCCCTAAGAATACACACGGCTGATCTGAGTTGGCCTGTGTGTTGCAGGGGTGGGCTGTGGGATAGGAGACAACCTGGGACTTAGTGAATCCAGAAGCAGCAATTAAAGAGTAGTTCAATGATAGAAGCCAGTGGTTGCTTTGGCATGTTTCCAGCATTACAGAAGACAATTATTGCCTATTTACTTATCCCCTATAACTGCAGCTATAGCCCAAGCAGCAGTGTTTGTGAAGACATATCTAGCAGTGTATGATCCTTGGTGGGAGTAAGAATTTGAATAACATAGGATCAGATGGGATCATCAAATCCTCAACATCATTAATCTACCCACTTTAAGAAAAATTCTTTTTTTTTTTTTTTTTTTTAGAGACCAGGTCCCACTATGTTGCCCAGGCTGGTCTTAAACTCCTGAGTTCAAGTGATCCTCCTGCCTTGGCCTCCCAAAGTGCAAGGATTACAGGCTCAAGCCACTGTGCCCGTCCAATGCCCACTTTCCCTTAAGGGTCCCCAGGCTGATTGTCAATAACTGTATCTTCCTGGTCTATATTCCTTCTTGTTGGGGGTTTAAAGGTGAATCCCTGAAGAGTTGCCTTGTGAAACAAAATCAAAATAGTCTAGTCATCAGTTCTTTGTTATCTGTGGTATTTGGAGCCTCTATACTGATTCACCTCATCTATGATGCTTACCTTTGCCTGACAGACACAGACTGTACATAAGCTATTTTTCAGACACACCAGAAATAATGTTTTAACAAATTATTTGGGCATCATTTAGGACAGTCAAGTTGACATATAAAATTACCCATCACAACAAGTGTTTAATGTACTTAAAGCATAAAACTTAAATGTGGATTGAACAAAAACTTTGTTAGAATGATTCTTTCCTTAAATTACAATAACAAAAGTATATTTAGAAGTATTGCTATGTTCCAGAAATAATAGTTGGCATAAAACTTTTTATTACCTAGAACTTATGTATATTTTTAAGTTAAAAACATGATTTTCTAAGAGATTTGATTGCTCTGTCTTATTATTTTATGACAAGATTGATTGTAGATCGCTCGTAGAAGAGATGGCTCTCTCTTCTGCCAGCACACCCATCCTGCTGCCTGCTTCACATTAACATACTGAACTACTTCAAATCTGTGGTAGAGTCTCACTTTCTTCTGGTATCTATTCTCACATTCTTTCTCAGCAATAGAGCTCTCAATAACTACCTAGAGCAAGGCAACCTGAAGCTCCATGGTCATGTGGCCATGTTCTAGCTAGTAATATAAAGCAGTTATTGTGTGTAAAACTTAGGAAGTGTTCTTAAAAGGATGCAGTGCTTTTTGTTTCCCTTCTCCTTCTTCTTTTCCATCTCCTTGTTATTTAATCCTTTCTTCCTCTTACATTTTACATAATAGATATAGAGTCGGGGGAGTTCAAGGAATTGTCTGGGATCATGAAGTAGAAACTATTTATTATCTCACAGTTTCTGAGGTTGGGAGTTAGGAAATGTTTTAGGCTGGGCCTGTGTAGAGGTTCTCACGAAACTAATCAAGATATTGACTGTAGCTATGGTCTCATCTAGTGCTCAGAGTCTTTTCCAAGCTCATGTGGTTGTAGACAGAATTCAGTTCCTAGTAGTTGCAAGACTGAAGTGCTCTGCTTCTGGAAACTGCTCATTGTCTTGTACCCTTCTCCACAACACGGAAGTTTACTCTTTCATGGCCAAAAAACCATGAAAAGTCTCTACTGTTTCAGGTGTCTAAGGGAAAACCTAGAATCTTTTTAAAAATAGCTAGGCTAATTAAGACCTACAAAGGCTATGTTCTCTTTCGATAACTTGAAATCAAGAGATTAGAGACCCAAATTACATCTGCAAAATCCCTTTTCCTTTGCTTATTCTGTAAGTTGCAATGACATCACCATTTTTGCCTAGATAACAGGATTATACATGGCGTGTACACTAGGTAGCAGGAATCTCAAAGTAGAATTCTTCTTACCACACTGACAAATTTATGAAACCACAAAATAAATTATGGGACCAGCGATGGACCACTGAAATTTGGTTTTCTTTTATACAAGAAAGAAATATTTATATTTTCCTTATATTGCTGCTATTGTGTTTTGATCACTTGTAGTCAAAGCTAATTCTCACTGATACAATGCTTATTTTCCCAACCCTTTCAAGAAAACAAACAGCAACACCACATAGCTGCTCACTTCGGGCTCCTCATTTTCTGTGACTTTGTTAGCTATTTGTTGGATAACAAAACTGAGTTGGAAAACTTATATGTAAAATTTTCTCCTCTTGTCTGTGAAACTGATTTCTAGCTTAGAATTAGCTTTATTAAAATATTTTATAACTTTCTCTGACTTGGCTCAAAGTCATAAAAATTGACATTTTTTTTTTTTTTTTTTTTTTTGCCATAAATACCTGGGGAAAACATTTGCATTATGTTTTCCCCTTCCCCCTTCAGCTTGTTTTCCTCTCACTTTAGCTCCCCTTAATAAAAAAACAAGATTATTGGCAACAATAAATGCAGGACATGAATTTAGCATATTATTCTGAGGGAGGAGTTCTAGTTTGTTTCATTTTTCTTAGTACTCCTGGAATAATCTACTGTTTAATTGAGAAAATGTGAAACAAAAATATAAACATTGTAGGAGATAGGATAAAACTGAGAATGTCTTAATCACCTATAATTTTCTTTTCCATACATTTCGTGTAATTTATGGCGGTACATGATGAACAGCGTCCCTTTCTCATTTTGCCCCATTGCCTTCGTGGAGGGTCTGCTAGTTGTATTTTTTTTTTGACTTCCTCACATTTTCCAGGACCTTAACTGTGAACTCAGTTTTCAGACATTTCAGGACTTATGTTTATCCACACTATCTCTGAGAAATTTTCCTTCATGAGCTTGAGTTACTCTGAAAGTCACAATTCCTAAATAGATAACAGTTTTAATTTTTTAAAAAAGCATAAATGGAAATACACGGTTAAGGCAAGCACAAAAACTGATGTGTGTGTATAATCCTGCCACTTATCTTAGCTTCCACAAGTCTCCAACTTTTGATAGTTAGGAATATTCCTGGGAAATAGATTAGTGAATCCCATCACATTTTTCTCATGAATGACTTGCACACAGACACGTTGAAGAAATAAAATAGGAAGTAAAATTTGGGAAGGTTTGAATGAATGCTTCTAAAATAATCAACTAGAGTTCTTGAAAAGAAACGTGAAATGATGCTTTTAGGAAATAATGTTGAACATAATAATAAAAAAAAAAGCCCACTTGGAGTTTATAAGCCAAGAGAATCTTTAATTCCTCAATGATTTTGTAACATAGAAACGATGATACTATCCTAAATATAGTTATTTCAGGATTAATACATTTTCACTATATTTATTTTTATTCAAAGTTTTTCTGTATCTGTAGTGAGTTTATGTAAATATCAAATGCAAGTTTATTTCAAAGTTTTCTTTAAGATATTGACCAGTAAAGTTTGAATAGAATTTCAAAGACAAGGCAAAGTGCAGAAAACTGAAATAATGTAAAACCTAGAGTAGATGGATTTAATACTACTTTGAAGATTAAATATACCTAAGAATTCCATATTTTAAAAATAATTATCTGGTATTTATAAAATTAAAAAAAAAAACACTCAGTCCTTTATTTTCTTTTCAATGGCTGCATATACATGATCTGTGAAACATATTAAATATGGTAGCTCCAATACACGCATTTGCCAGTCATATCAGCTAGGGTTCCATTAGGAAAGCAAGACCACTATGGATAAAAATCACTATTATAGAAATTAAGTATTACACCATTTAAGGAGGAACTGAAGAATTGGAAAATAAGGAAATGGGAAAAAAAGATCATTAAACATTCCTGTGTGGATGTAAAAGTCAGAGCTTGCAGGAAGCTGCTAGAGCAGAACCACAAAGCAGGTGAGTATTGTTAGTTCTTTGTTGCTACTGTCTCTGAGTTTATAGCTAAGTATCTAGTTGGTTCACAGGTCCAGAAATAACTGAGGAGAACTGGTCATGGAGCAGAGAAAAGAGAACAAATTGGAACTGCACCTGTTTCTTCTCACTGCCTTAGACGGTAAGTACTTTCAAAATGAGGTGGTTTTTGTTTCATCTTCTCCTCAGTCTCAGAAGAATATCTCTTATGGCTGATTTTTACATAAAACCATACAAGGAAGGAGACCCTGGGAAGTATCAGATATTTTCAGCCTAAACTGAAGAAATACAAAATTACCCACCAAACCTGCAGCTGCCCATCTTTTCAGGGTGAAATCTATCTTGTGATCATTTAGCTTAAACAACTCTCTGCACAGATGAGGAAACAGAACGGCAGAGAGGATCAGTTAATTTCCCAAGGACGTACTGAGGGAGTTGATGCTTAAACAACTTTATCACTTTAAATCTCAGCTCAAGGTCTTCTTTACAAACACAACAATGTTAACTTTCTGCACTTAGGAATGGGACTCTAGATGAATTCAGTATCACTGTAAAACTGATAGAGAAAAAGATAGTACTAAATAAGGCACTTTGCAGATTGTGGGACACTAAAGTCTGCATACATTTTCCTACTAACTACTATATCTTCCAGAAACAATGTAAAATACCTTTTTTCTTCTGTCAAGCTTCCATTTATAACGGATCATTACAAGAATTTTCTTTTAAGTCATTTTAAGGCATCTCATCATTTTATATTATCCTTGTCCATATTGTACTGTAAAAATCATTGAAGGTTAATGCACCTGTACTTTGAGTGACCAAGCTATGCCTGATGGTTTTAAATATGATGTCACTCTTTTCCCCTCCTGTAATGACAAATTCACATTATAATTAACAGCTAAATAATTTCTTTTTATGCCATATGATACCTTCTTTCAGCTTTGCATTTCAGACAGTACATAATAAATCACAGGGGAGGAATCTTTATTTTTAATATTCTCACATTTATGTATTTAATGAACATTATTGAATTTTTCAAGTACTTACTGGAATAGAGGAGAAATATTTGTGCACTATTATTTATTTCAGTCTTAGAGAATGCAGCATTTTGCTGATGCCAGAATGCTAATAATTAGCACCTCTGTTAGAAGTCAGTGCCTGATTTTCAGCAGCATTATGCTGGGAAGTTATGTTTCCCAAGTGAATGAAGAATTATACAGTTTTATTAAAGAAGAGCCTTTCCTTTGAATACAATTTTAAGAAAATCTTCAAAAGAACAAATTTAAAGCCTCAAATCAGAGTACAGCACTAATTAGTGTGTAACAATGATTTAGGCGGAGAGCACCAGGCCTTGTTAATTTTCCAGGCGCATTCTGTAGTCTCTTTGCTGTATGTTTCTTTTGATGAGTCAATTTTTTCTAGGTGCAGCTTTTTATATTTTAAATACTGTCATAACACTTCTAAAGTTTTAGAGAATGGTACATACTGATTCTGAAATCTGGCAATTATCTTCTAACTCTGCATTTCAGCAACTAATTTTATGGCTCAGGTTAAATTGCTTAACTCAATTTCAAGTATTTTGCATTTCTAATATTGCTTTAAGTGGCATGTCTCTGAATAAAATCTATTTGTTTATGTAGCTTTCACACAGAAATAAAAATGTGCATCAATCATCAATTATAAATCAAGTTATTTAAGATTCAAAGGTGTCAGGAGTGTGAGTTCCCTTGATCATTCTCTATCTTGTGATGCCTTTTAGAAATTATAAAAGTTAAAATACCAGCTTGCTAATTTTAAAATGCTATGTTCTACAAATGAGTTATCAGAATAAACTGTTTTCTTCATTTAGTAAATAGTGAGGTATTGATCTGAGAATGTCATGGGAAATTAGAAAACAGTAACACCAGAATATCATATAGCTATGATTTATGACTTTGCCAATGTGAAGTAGAAATTGATTACTATTAAGGTCAATATTAAGATTCATTGACTCAAGTATACATAGTGGCAAAGGCTAAATTGAAAATCAATGCTCACATCAAGAAAATATGTATCTTCCTATGGATAAAAATATGCCAATATATCCTGTCATCCTGTTATTACCTATTATGAGAATCTAATCTTTGAAGCATGATACAAATTTTACAATTGAAAAATCATCCACTGCTGCTTATATTGGTCTCTACATCATCAGTGATAGAATATTAGATTATTTCAATTAAAAATTGGCATTCATATCAAATACAAATGAATCCTAACTACAGTCTTCTAAATTACTGAAGAATCCAAACTCCCTTATATAGTACACTGAGGAGCATATTTTCATAAAATTCACACCAGTGCAAACAGATACATTCTCATTCTGAAACAGCTTGGAAAATGGGTATAGCTAAATGAATATATAAATAAAGTAAAATAAAAATGACCTTTGAAGTTAAAAACTACAGACTTATAAGGCAGATATGTTAGAAAAACATATATAATTTATACTAGTTTAAATAACTGTGCTATATTATAGCCCAGCTTACCTAACATTTCTTGTGTATTTAAATTAAAATTTCAGACAATTCTAGCCCTCTTCACTTTTCTGAGACCCTTTTCCTCCATTAATTTGCTATTTTCTTTTTTTTTAGTTCCACTTGTGATTGTTTCCACTTTAAGTTAGATCAATATACTTGTCTTTTATGGGTGGTCACATGACTAGCAGACAGAATGTATTATTTGAAATTATAGCTGAATTCGAACAGCTTATAAAAATGTTTATTGAGAACTTGTAATTGCAAGGCTTATATGTAAGACACTTAAAACAGCAAATATGATATTATACTTGACATCCTAAAAGCAATAGCAGCTGCAGTTACAACACAGAAATAAGAGAAAAAATAGAACCATTCCCTAGTGAATGCTTTTTAGACTATGGTGCTGGAATCAAGCGGGTTCAATAAAGATGCCTTGGGAACTACCAGGGTTAGAAGATAGGCAGGAAGGATACAGCATTATGTAATAAGTATGTAATAAGTCATTGCATATTTATGCAATTACATAATCATTATGGCACTCCTTTAAACAGTACAGTACACTTCTTTAAAAAGAAATATAAAAACAAGTGATTATAATAAGATACTGGTAACCTACATAGTGTTAGTTCAAACATCCTGAGATTGTCATATGTAAGTGATTCATAGATTTATATATTTTGTGTCCTCGACAACCCACTAGAATTTTCCAATATGGTTAATTTGGGGCGGGCATGGTGGCTCATGCCTGTAATCTCAGCCCTTTGGGAGGCTGAGGTGGGAGGATTGCTTGAGCCCAGATGTTCGAGACCAACTTAGGCAAGAAAGTGGGACCCTATCTTTATAAAAAATAAAATAATTAGCCAGGCATGCTTGCAAATGCCTGTAGTTGCAGCTACTCAGGAGGCTAAGGCAGTAGGATCGCTGGATCTCGGGAGATCAAGGCTGCAGTGAGCTATAATTGCTTTCCAGCCTGGATGACAGAGCAAGACCCTGTCTCAACACAAAGCAAAACAAAACAAAATAATATTGTTAATTATAGGTCATATAAAAATACAAAATAGGAATAGAATTGACAGTGGTGGAATAAAATAACAATAGAGTAGACCACAGAGCCAAACACAGTATTCAACTATCAAACTGCTAGATATACCTGCTTGACATATTATATGAATAAAGTGTGTTGTGGTAGTCAGAGTTCTCCAGGGACACAGAACCAACAGCATACGAAGGAGAGACAGAGAGAGAGAGATTTTTTGAGAGTTCTTTCTGGCTTGGAGTTGGGGGAAAGGAAGGGAGATTAGTCTTTGCTCTATAAAGGCTTTCAACTTATTGGATGAGGTCTACCCATATGATGGATGGAAATCTGCTCTACTCAAAATCCTCTGAATTAAATGTTAATCTTATCCAAAAACACCCTCATAGAAGCATCCAGAATAATGTTTGACGAAAAATCTGGGTACCACTGTCCAGCCAAGTTGACCCAGAAAATTAACCATTACATCTATCCCATCGATGTTATGCATTATAGGACACAATATAATTCTTCTTAGTAGTTTGATTTTACAACTTAGGTGTCTTTCATCAAACTGTCATAATTATTTTATTGCTAAATATTAAGTGAAATATATTAAATATGTCGAAGGCAAAGAATGGAAGACAAAAGAAAATACATTCCAGAAACTAAATTGTCTTAATTGTAAAAATAAATTTATATATTTATTTCAAAATTAAAATAGTTACCATGAAAATTATAGAATATCATTAAACTAGTATTAAACATTCTCACATCTTAAGGTATACATTTAGACTCCAGGTTGAAACAAGTTAACCTGTTTTAAACATAATTAAAATCTCAGAAATAAAATAATATAAAAGTAGAACGTATTTTCTTTTCTTATTAAATGCATTGATATTTAAATTTTTCATATAGCTGAATAATAAATTAATTACCTCAATAGTAAGAAATGCAGAGTAAAAGCAGATAAACACCAAAGTATGTAATCAATAAAGTTACCATAACCTGTTTAAAATCATTAGTTATTGTTATATAAATACACCTTTAAAAACTAAACCTTAAAAATACATGTTAAAAACTATTAATTTATGTCTTTTATTATTTTGTTCTGGGTAATAAAATGAAGCTTTAAATATTAAATAGTGTCGAAGTGTTTTAGTTAATGTAGTTTTAATTCCATAATTAAAAATTCAGCACTCTATCATATTTACCCTGGAAGGCCACCATGAGCTCATTATAAAGTCAGGTGTCAAAGATACAATCATTAATTCACAAATTATTAAAGCTGCTGCTAATTGCCAGCTACTCTTCTAGATACTAAGGATAGTTTCTGAACAAAGCAGATCCAGTACCTTTTCTTGTCAGGAAAACAGACAATTAGCAAATAACACACCATTTCTATATAGTTACAGTTGTGGCAAGTAATCGCAAAGAACCTCCACTCTGACTAGGAAAAATTACTACAGCTGGTAGAATAAACTACCTTAGTTCCTGGGGTATAAACTCAAACTTTTGTATATCAGTTACGTATTCCACAAAGGGATGTAGTTTATGCCTTTGAAATGCCCCCTTTCCAACTTCTGATTGTGTCCAACCGAAAGACGAGCTTGCTTTAGGCTTTTTCAGGATCCTTAGAACAACAATAGTTACACAGTGTTGTCAGAATGGCTATAGACAAGTACGGTTAAAAAAATCGATGTAGCGGCCGGGCGCGGTGGCTCAAGCCTGTAATCCCAGCACTTTGGGAGGCCGAGACGGGCGGATCACGAGGTCAGGAGATCGAGACCATCCTGACTAACACAGTGAAACCCCGTCTCTACTAAAAATACAAAAAAAAACTAGCCGGGCGAGGTGGCGGGCGCCTGTAGTCCCAGCTACTCGGGAGGCTGAGGCGGGAGAATGGCGCAAACCCGGGAGGCGGAGCTTGCAGTGAGCTGAGATCCGGCCACTGCACTCCAGTCCGGGCGACAGAGCGAGACTTCGCCTCAAAAAAAAAAAAAAAAAAAAAAAAAAAAAAAAAAAAAAAAAAAATCGATGTAGCAATTCAAATTTTTTTTTGATTTTTTAGGCATAATGAGAGTCAAAAGATAGAATAAGGAAACTCATCTTTAAGGGTTTCTGGAATAAAAATGTACTGGAAGAAAGAGTATGGCAATGTGCAAAAAAGATGGTAATGCATTATTTTCTCTCTAATATAAAATGTAGATATTATTGCAGGGTGGCAATTGTAACACAGTTGACAGAAACACTGATATGTATTAGATTGGTTATGTTTGTGAACATTGCATCCCAAATAAAGACAACACATTGAAACAGCAATGCTCAAATTCAGGTCTTCCTCTAGTCAATTCAATTGCCTTTAATTATTAAAGATTTTCTTCCTACAGATAAAACTGATCAAGTAATCTGAGATCAACACCAAAGCATGGAATCAATAAAGATACCATAACATGTTTTACATAAATACGTCTTAAAAAACTAAACCTTAAAAATAAACATTAAAAAAACATTAATTTATGTCTTTTATTATTTTGTTCTGGGTAATAAAATGAAGCTTTAAATATAAAATAATGTCAAAGTATTTTAGTTAATGTAGTTTTAATTTGTATTAAATTATAATAGTCTATGTCTTAACAGAAAGTCTTGGAAAGTGTTAAAAAGTCCTCATATTCCAATAACATTCATCAACATAATAGAAAAGATATTTAAGCATTTAAAGAGTAAATTGCTCTTTAAGCATGGAAAGAGCAAGAAAACAGTCTAACAAAAATCACTATCGCTTGATATAAGGATAAATGTATGGATGGACTGGTAGTTACGTAATGGATCAGTGAAAATGCTAATGACTTTTGTTCTTTTAGAGTGAGAGGTTGAGCTTTTCTTACCCCCCACATTACATGTCAGTCCATAAAACTACTTCTACTGTTTGAGCATTATCAAACTCTCATGTTTTTCCGCTAATAGTTCCCAACTGTCTGATGTCTCACTCTTCTCTGACTCTGTTACTGAATGATACCGTATCCAAATCCTTTTTTAGCCTTAAGAAAAGATGAGAAAACAAAGCAACAAAATATCATTTGCATTTAGGAAAATCATGTTTGAATAATCATATAACAGCAGAGTGAAGCTGCTACTATGAGCTTCCATTTGGAATTTTTTTTGAGGACTCACTTATTTTTACTCATTGTCACCCAATTTTTGTTTTATAAAAGAGCCACCAATTACCGCAAGAACTTCATTTTACTTCTACAGTTTTCTGCCCCAGAATAGTGGCTCTTAGCATAAGAATTCCAAATACACTCTAAGAGTGAGAGACAGAGATTTTTATTGGTAAAAATCATGGAGCAGAAAAGTAATGTCATTCTATCCATTGATCTAATCTTGTACTCAAGTGAATGAAAACTTTCTTAATTTCTATCTGAGTAGCAGGACTCCAAAAGTACAGCATGAGGCAAGGCATAATAACGCTATTTAACTTTGAGTGATTATTACTAAATTAAGCTACTGGTAAAATAAATGTTATTACCACTGGTAAGAAAAAAGAGAGAAAGAAAGAGTATTATGAGTCTGAAATGATAGCTTAAATTATAAAGAATTAGAACAAGTGCACTTACAGCTACATTTCCAAAACTGTGTTGAACCTCATTATAAATAGAATCAGCAGCTGCAGTGAGAGGTCTGTAGCTTTACTAATAAATCTGCTCCACTTTCAGTTCAGATGGAAAATAGTAAAGACAAAAGGATAGCTGATAGTACATTTACACTAAAATATGTCACAAGTTGTGTAGCACAATAATATATCAATTGAACATACAAATGTAGAAGTGTTTTTTAATGAACCCCGTTATATATCTTGAAGAATCCTTGGCATGGCAAATAACCCTTTAAATATGCTTTTAACACAGTAACACAGGAATTGCATGCAGCAATTGTCCCCTCCACCTGAGTCTTATGGTTGCAAGATTGCTTGGAGAACAATTCTCTGCAATCCAATACAAATGTAGACTCTAAACTGTAGCACGATACGTTATGGTAAATTATTTAAAACTTCCAGTGCATTCAGTGAAATGTGTATTCACATCTGTCTTTGTAAATAACATGTTTTTTCTTCATGTACTGAATTATGAAAGCTATAACCAGTTCATCTTGAACAATCCTGCCCTTTTTCCTGACACATTATTTAACTACATTATTTTGGAAAGATCATCTTACATACCACCCAGAAATATTCAGGCTCTGGAGATACTATTAGTGAGAAAACATTTCATTGGTAAATTCTGCCACTCAGATGCAGGTATTCCACTTTCAACATGTTAAAACTTGTTTACATCACATTATATTCTCATCTCTCATAAAATAACACTTCTACAGTTTTCCAAGGCATTTAGATTGTTGACCTGAAAATGCCTCTCCACATGATAATAATAGACAAAGTAATTCTACATTTTTGTTGTGGCCATGCTTCGAGGGTTGTAATTAATTATGTTAGATGATTACTAACAGCTTATAAAAAATAAAGTCTAGAAAATTGTTTCAATTTTAAGCTTTGCTCATTCAGCCCTAGTTTCAAAATCTTTTTGTTGTTTTGCAGAGAAAATAAATACTTCAACTCAATGTCTGATGTGTGAACTTTGAATGTTAGCCAGGCACTAAAGCACATAACGAAGCAAGTGACCTTTTCATCGTTCAGTGATGGCTGCATGTGATAGCAGTTCCCCAAGATGCATGTTTCGTACACAGGGTTATGTCTAATCATTTTGCTTACCATGTCTCAGCATGGACCCATTTGGGAAAAGCAACAACCTTTTTTATTTAATCTACTAATCAATGGAATATAGATCCATGTTGAAAAATAATACCATCTTGCTAATAAAACTGAAGCAAATTCAATAAAATAGAGATTCACACTGATCTCAATTATATGAGTGCCTCACTAATATTCTTGCTTATATAATGTAAATAATTCATGTGACTTATGTATTTTTAAATTCTTAATTATTATTGAAAAATACTATCCATTAATAGCGTTAAGAAGTCTTATAATCCTTATAGTTGCACGCCTTAAGCAATGGATAATTGTTCCATTTTTCCTCAACCTAATTATATTGAAAAATTTTCATCATCAAGTCTTTATTAAACTTCTAAACATTAAAATATAACTTATCACAAAATTTCACTTTGTTAAGAAATCTTTTCTCTCAAACATCTAAACTTATTTTTCTACGATTTCAAACACGGTGGCAATGTATATATAAAATTAAAGTAACATGTTACTCATATCACTGGCTTTGGCTAGGTTGATAGAATAACTTATTTTAATTATTCTAAATTACAAACTGAAACATATAATTTACATCAGTAAATATAATCCAAACTTTATTTTACTATCACTTAATTTCATTGCATACAGTTTAATCAAAATGCTGTGTAGTGGAGTCTTCCAGACTCTATCAAAAATCAGGTCTATCAAAGTTATATTTCATATTTGTACCACTTTTCTTTTTAAATCTTTATGAGTTATTATTGATATATAAAAAGTAGCATAAATTCAAATTGTACAATTTATACATTTTGACATATGCATACACCTGTGATGCCATCACCACAATCAAGACATTAAACATATTCATCACCTCCTCTTACCACACACACACACACAAACGTTCAATACACAAAGCACAAAACAACACATGGAAATTTTTGTATCAGTTTTTTAGTAAAGAAAATCCCAATGTGAGTAGGTAACTCATTATTGCTAAGAAATAAAAATTTTTGTAACAATATGGTAAATAATTACTCAAGTTGTTTATTTCCTGGGCTATTTACTAGTGACACATATTTTACTTTTTTCTATGAAAATGTGTTTATAAAATATACTAAAATACTTTGATAAAAATTAAGGTTTTGCTAAAAATTAAGCCTTTTCTGAAACATTATTATGGAGCTTCACAAGAACTTAGGAGAAAGTCATATCATAGTATACTATAACCAATAGAAATTTCTTGTGTATTATATAAAATCTTAAAAAATGTAATAGTATACATATGTGCAATACATTCTTTCACACTCTGAGGTTGACTCTGTATGATTTTTGGCATTGAATAGTCTACATATGCTTTCTGCTATGTGTTTCATGAAAGGGCCTTATATGTAAAATGACCCCCAAATGCTGAAGGAGCCAGGAAACCAAAAAGGAGACAGACAAATCCAGTTTGTCGGTATTCAGTGATGTATTGAGGAAACTTACAGCAGAAGCGTGGTCTTAGACAGTGTGGATCTCTGCACCATTATTCCTTAGACCCAAGGCTTCTATACCATAGGGAAACAATATGTATGTGCTCCAGCAAGACAATTAAAGAATGCTGCATGCATCATAGCCTGTAATTTCTGTGATACCATCAGGTTTCTTTGTTCCTGTTTTTTTTTTTTTTTTTTTTTTGAGATGGAGTTTCGCTCATGTTGCCCAGGCTAGAGTGCAATGGCACGTTCTTGACTCACGGCAACCTCCGTCTCCCGGGTTCAAGCGATTCTCCTGCCTCAGCCTCCCAAGTAGCTGAGACTACCGGCATATACCACCACGCCCGGCTGATTTTGTATTTTTAGTAGAGATGGGGTTTCTCCATGTTGGTCAGTCTGGTCTCGGACTCCTGACCTCTGGTGATCTGCCTGCCTCAGCCTCCCAAAGTGCTGGGATCACAGGCGTGAGCCACCGCGTCCAGTCTTCTTTGTTCTTATACTAGGAACAGAAAATAAAATTGAAACCAGGAGGCATTCATGGGACTGGGGCCTATCAGAAGTTATCATGGCAGATTAGCATCCAGGATGGAATCATTTTTGTCTCGACAGTATGGTATCTATTTGAACTTAGAGTAGCAATATAAGTGGCAATTGGGAAGGCATTATTTGTCTTCTTTTTCAGATTTGGGAAAAAATGATCTAACATAATAAGGAGATGTGCTTTAGACAAATTAAATTTATCAGAGTTTTTTGAGCAAAAGAGCACTCATAAATCAGGGAGCACCCTGAATCAGTAAAGGTTCGGAAAGCTAGCAAGTGGGCAGACAATATTTATATAGAGAGAAAGGAACTGACATTACAAAATAGCCTGATTGGCAGCCTTTGCTTTATTTGGACATGTTTGAGTAGTTTGCATCCTGTGACTGGCTGAAAGCTCAGCTACTATGATTGGCTGAGACTCATTTATTTGTTGTAAGAATATAGTCTCATTAGGTTGCAGGCTGTTTACATATTGGGTTGGGCTAAGTTCACTACAAAGGGAGGCAGGTTTTGGCCCAATTTATTATAATTTAACATTACTCAAAAGTTTAAGAAGTTATAAATGTATTTTCCTTTTTGATGAAAAGGGGTAGGGGAAAGGAAAGGATGCACGGCCAGGATAAAAAAAAAAAAAAAAAAAAAAAAAAAAACAAAAAAAAAAAAAAAAAAAAAGAAAGTCAGGAATAGACCCTAAGTGGAAGAAAAAATAGTCAGTAGTGAATAATGATTGCATAGTCAAATACATTATCTGTATACACAACTAGATTCAACACCCATTCTGTATTTCACAGGCCTCCACCTCACTTCTCTTTGTGCTCTCTTTTTCTACTTTTCAGAGAAATTATATTAACACTGATTTCTTGCTCTTTGCTTTTCTTCTGCCACCTTCGGAAGGTTTGTTTTCTCTCCTTACCAAAGGTACCTCGGTTTTACTTTGCATTATTTCCCTGGCTTCTCAGAACTGAACTCTTTATAGCCCTGAATCTCGTACTGATGCATTTCTTTTCACCTCTAACTCCCCTCTTTAAATTATGAAAGAGAGAGAGAGAGAGCACGCGCGCCTGTGATAATTGACTCAAGTTATCCTACATATAACTAGGAAATTCTAACACTGCATATGCAAAGACTCACGATATAGCTGAAGCTTTAAGCATGAGTAATAAATGACCAGACAAGGTGGTTCTATCCCCAACAGGAAAATTCTCAAGTTAGAAAAATAGTAATAAACCCGAGCAGCCTCATAGACAGTAGATTTATGCTTTATAGCTGTTAAAGCCCCACACTTAACCAGCCGGTGGGGCAGAATCATTTCCCATGGATCATAAATCACTTGCTTTTCTACAGTACTCAGTGTTCACCTTCATGTTACTACTAAGACAAATGCTAGCTTGTAGTTCAAAGAAATTTGCATTATGCGGTAGAATTATATGAATTGCCCATCCAGTTCTCCTGAGTGCCTGCAGATTGTCATAAAATAACAAGAGCAATACTATATTATGGAATTGCTGCTCACAGCGCTACTCTTGATGGTGAGCCAAAGTACTGGAGAGCTTTAGAGTTTAGTTAGAACTTTGGAGTTAGGCCATAAAAACACGTTTCAGAAATATATGATTATTTAAAAAGCTTCTGTTCATTTTTCAACAGACCAAATGAAGCATGCAATTCGTGGAAACAGCATCAAACACAATGTTTTCCACCTAATTCTCAGCAATTTCTAGTAGCCAGGATAACAGAAAATCACAAGAAATCTGACACAATTGACTTCAGAAAACGAATTAACACTAAATCTTAGATCAATAAAGAAGAAGCACAAGCAAACCCTTTCATAGATATGAGCAGCCAAAAACATGTTTGGTAAAATGCTAAGAATGAAAAATATGAGATAACCTCACTTGTAATTTGCTATAACATTTGTTAAAGGTCTCCTTTGGTGATAATAGATTACTACTCTCATGTCACTCCAAGAATCTATTTTTGTAATAATATGACCCCATAGTCTATGAATGAAGAAACCGCCATCTTTACTATTACACATGCAAGTAAATCTAAATTATTTTACATAAAATGTCATGGTATAAAATATATTCAAAAGGCCAGTAAATATTTATATATTCCATGTGTTTCATCCAAAATAATTCCTTGGTACATGTATGTTCACCTCTTTCTCCAAAAATAACCTTGGAGTTGAAGCACATGTTCAAAATTGAGTAGTTAGAGCCCAGATATCACCACAATATTTCTGAAGTTAAAGCATCTAAAGAGGCTGAGAACAGTTTGATAAAAATACAGGCCTGAGGGGAAAAAAAAAATCTTCCCTGTGGAGCTTCAGAAAGGCTCCAAACTTGGATGGTTACACATTTAGAGAACGGGAGTGAGAGGCAGAACAGTAACTGCAGTAACCATATTTGGAACACCTGGATCTTGCAGCCTACTACCACCTCCACCACCACCACACAGTCAGGGAGAATAATAGAAGTGTTGCTGTCTCTCCAAGAAAAGACAGATTTTGCATTTTGGAAGACTTCCATAATTTAGATAAATTCCTTGTAGGAACGTTAGGGTATAAGATAAAGGCTTTATGAAGAGAGTACATGTATCTTGGGGGTATAAGAGTTTGTGCACTGAGGTGAATCCTGCCTGCTGACACACCTCACTTATTCACTGAGTCCTCCCAGTCAGCCCTCCCAGTCAGAAGATTCTGGAAGGGAAACAAACCCATCCCAAAGAAAGGAAATCCCTTCCAATACCTATATTAGCCAATCTTCTCTTTCATTCACAGATATAAACTAACCACCAATGATCTCCAAATAACCAAAGAGAGGGAACAAAATACAAAGAACAAAAAAATTAAACAAAGAAGAAACTGTGATAATTCAGAAAATACTAGTGAAATTGAAGATAATTCTACTCAGTAATTTTAGATTGATTAGAGAAGATATTCCATCAAAACTATTAAAAAAGCATCAACATTTAAGAAGAATTCAAAATACAAAATACACATTCCTGGTAATTAAAATTCAATAATAGCAAAAATAATAAAAATACAACAGTGAAAAAATCTTGCAGATCACCAAGTCAAAAAATGAAGGGATAGAATGAACGAGAAAAGGTAGGGGAGGCAGTATAAATCCAAAAGACAAAACACATTGGTCTAGTTTAAAGTAAATAAATAGAAAAAAAGGAAATATACAATGGGAAGAATTACTCATAAACACAATAAAATGCTCCAAGTCTGAAAATAAAACATTTTTAAACTGAGACCACTTTCTAATTGCCAAGCAGAGAACAATGAAAGAAGCAAAAGAGTGAAGAGCACCTCTACACAAAACCTATTCATTTAAAAATAAGTAGCTATAGGACTCTGAGAAGAACATCTTTAAAAATAGTAACAACGGGAACACCACAACACTGTTATTTTGTTGTTGTTGCTGTTTTTTAGATGGAGTCTTGCTCTGTTGTCCAGCCTGGAGTGCAGTGGTACAATCTCAGGTCACTGCAATCCCTGCCTCAAGGGTTCAAATGAGTATCCCGCCTCAGCCTCCCAAGTAGCTGGGACTAAAGGCATGTGCCACATGCCTGCCTAGTTTTTGTATTCTTAGTAGAGATGGGGTTTGGTCATATTGGCCAGGTTGGTCTCAAATTCCTGACCTCAAGTGATCCGCCCGCTTCGGCCTCCCAAAGTGTTGAGATTACAAGTGTGAGTCACCGCGCCTGGTCCACAACACAGTTTATAATAACATGTGCGGTAGGTGAAAGTAAAATGCTTCTTGTATCAGCAAAAAGGCATAAAATAACATGTTCAACAAATATTTGAGTCTTGCTATGAGTTAGGCATCATTCTAAGTGTTGAAGCTCTAGCTATGCAGAAAAGACAAATATCAGATTCTTCATGAAGCTTGTATTCTATGTGATGGAAAAGAAGTAATAAAATAAATAAGTAATCTAAGGTAATAAATATTATCAAGAAAATAAATCTGTGTTCAGGAGGATAACAATTGATAAAGGTGAAAGACAGGAACGTTTGCAATTTTACAATTTGGTGACTTAAAATCTAGAGAGCAAAGTTAATGTTCCCAGTGTAAACAAACTAAAACTTAGCCTAATGTTGGGTTGTCAGACATCCAAAGTTCATATTCCTGTCAACAGGAGTGCATAAACATAGAAGTAATTTCTAACAATATTTATTACTGTAGTTATTACTATAATAAATATTGTTAGATTTATAGAAATATTATATTACTAGACAATATTATTAAAACAATATTTATTGTTTCTCACAATGTATATTACATTGTTTTCCAAGGGGAAATAATATACTAGGGTTAATACTAGGGTTTCCTTATCTATAAAGGAGGATTTAAATACTTTCTCAAGTACTATCAATCCAAAAATTCTGTGATATTGCAAAACATTCAAATTTGAAAATCACTTAAGTTAAAAAAGTAAAATATATTTAAAATATGGCCACCTGTATCTAAATATATTCATTGAATTTAAAATAGTAAACACTCCCATCAATAGGAAATTGTTTAAAGAATTACATTTTTTAAGTCAATGGCATATTAAGCAGCCATACAAAGGATGAAAAGCATTTCATTCTAAGAAAACAAAATCAAGTTGAATAAAACAAAAATCAAGTTAAAATGCAATATCATCTTATAGTGGAAATACACAAAACAATGTTAATAATGGTGTTCAATAATAAAACCTATTATGTAGGTTTTAAACAGATTATTTTCTATATCATGTGCAGTTATTAGTTTTAACACATTTTAAATAACTAATCAAAAATAAGTAAAATTATACAGACTAAACTAAAAGACATCCAAGACACCTTACATTTTTAAAAAGTTTCTTAAAAATATGAGATACCATTTCAATTGCATAAGATCACAAAATAAAACTATGTAGTTTATACATACATAAGCAAAATGTAATTTGAAGTATTTGAAAATACTAGTATATATATGCAACTGTTGGCTGAAATATCATGAGAAGGACTTTAGAATCAGAGTTAGGGTCAGAAAAAAAGATGTATGAAAAAGAACATTAGCCTTTAGTCTTATTTGCTTCTGTAATTTAATTGTTATTTAATAAGAACGTATTACTTCTATAAAAGTAATGGAAAAGATATCTCTATATTTACACATGTATGAACAACTGGAATTATATACATATGCCATTTTATATATGATATTTACATCTGTATGAAATATGACATTTTAATAACATTTAACTTTGAGTTAAGAAGTTAAACAAGTTGCAGTTTTACTGCTTAATTTATAAATCAATGTTTGATTCATTTATAAAAAAGATATATTGTATTATAACTATTTTAATAGAATAATCTACAGACAACGTAAGTATAATTAACCATTTCCAAATAATTTATACAAAATATTCAGACATTTAACTTGGATTAAAAAAAAGTATCAATTAGTAACAATTTGGGAATTTTAACATATTTGTGAAAGTAATTGTTCTTCACTGAAATTGATAGCACAATAGATTACCATAGCTGAAAAATATTAAATTTTTAATTTATTTTAGTACTTGTCTATTCAGCCCGCAATATTATCTCTAAAATCTATGGACAGAAGGTGAGAATCAATTTAAATTTTTAAAATGAAATAGATATGCAAAATATGTTCAGAGAAAAACAGGTACTGAGTTTCACAAAAGAAAGTCATGTATTGAGCAAGGCAGTCATTGTACCAGCACTGGTCGACTCCCCTCTGGACTCGGAATAATGATAAAATACATTTTCGTGTTATTTGGGGCATTATATTTTGGATCTCTTTCTTAGACCAGATTATCCTGAAATTTAACTATAAATCCTTAAACGAAGACATACTTTTCAGTGCTATCTGAAAGTGAAAAAGGATAGACACTCCCTTAACTAAGTCCTAAGCATTAATAATTCAGAAGGGCATTTTATACTAACATTTTAATCTTCTTCCTTAATTGTACACATCCACTGAGTAGTTAAATTCCTCCTTGTACTTCGATCTTCCACAAATTCTTTAAAAACTTTCCCCCCAATTTAATGCAATTCAGCAAACATTTAATTTGATCTAATCGCTTTTGCAGTTCAGAAAGCACAACCGTGACACAATAAACTTGAAAAATTAGCAACTGGTCATGCATGGGTTCTGAAGAAATGCATATTTTTCTCAGGTTCTCCAATCATGATATTTAAGAGTAATATAAAGTATTAAGCTTTTACACAAAATTCAATGCTTTTTTTGTCCATTTTAATGACAAATGTGACATTAGCCAAAATTTAAAATTTTGGTTAATCTAAAGTTATTTGTGAAGTATAGAGATCCAAAATGGTGGTAAAATTGTCCATTTAAAAATGTTTTACTGCTGATGAACCATGTTATATTCCAAGTGTCACTTCTTATTTTCTAACTTCTGTTTCTGAACAAAAATTGAAAGAGAAAATTGACATTTAAACTTTCACACTAAAATCTTTTTTGCTGTATACAATTCAGATCACATATCTATAGACATGTCCTAGAAAAAAATGGTAATTTGCAAATGCAAACTAAAATGAAGTCTATACAATGAAAACAATTAGTGTGGCCTGATAATCAATTATAGCTATTAAGACTACCCAAAGAATGGTGTGTCTCCACTAACCCGACCTTCGTGACGACAAACAATGGGAACAAAGCTGAGCATGTACCACCTTGAGAAAATCTTCTCCATGTGGCCCACAGACACTGCTGCCTTTGACCTTGTACACACCAGCCATCATCTTCCTTTACCCAGACTAGTTCAACAGCTTTCTGATTTTACTTTTTCAGTTTTTCCCCTTGACATCTATAACAGCATCTCTACCCATCAGAGAAAATGAGTTTGTGTAAAGGAAAATGTGTTATTTTTTAAGACATAAAATCAAAATCCTCCAAAGACTTCTCATTGCAACCCAAATAAAATCCTAACTCTGTAGGCCAGGCCCAAAACTTCCCACATCATTTCTGACTTCATCCCATTCTAGAACTACTGCTTGTGCCCGCCCACTGTTTCTCATTCTGTCAAACTTGCCAACCTCATTCCTTTAGCAGAGCTTCTTGTACTTGCTGATGTCATCTGCCTGTAGACTGAACAAGACCATTTCTCTCCAATTTTTTTTTCTTGAACTCGAATGTCATCTTACTCACAACACTGACCATCTTATTAAAGCAATCCCAGCCCCCGTCATCCAACCATCTTTGTTCTTTATCACATTGTGGATTTTATCTTCTAATTTAATACTTAGATTTACCTTATCTAATTTATTTTTTCTATGATTATTGTCAACCTGCTTCTCCTAGGCAAGACATTTCCTTGTTGTCACTGTAACACTAGTGCATAATTCAATGACTGGAAGAAAGGAGACAGAACAAATATTTGTAAACTGACTCATTGATTAATGTCATTTCTAGTTCCACTCTATTTCCCTCTGGACCTCCTCTTGAAACACTGAATAAGGAAACTGCTAGATAGTTCCAATATTCCTCAGCTTAGCATTCACACTTCTTACCTATCTCCCCTTTATGCGCTATAAAAATTCCTAAACTCTATCTTCAGCACACAACTCTGATCTTAATTAGAGTCTTTTTTCTTGTTTAGTTTGATATTATAAGGGAGAGGATTATCTTTTGATTTTAAAAGAACAGGGATGATCTATTTTCACATCTGTTTATGCTTAATAGATATTATTCTGTTTCCACTATTTCTAATATTATTTGTTATATTAGTATCAAAGTCTTACTCTGTTATTTTTAAATTTATCCTGTTTTTTTGGATACCAGATTCTGCTGTTGTATTTACTGTCTGTCCTTCAAATGCTTGCTGATTTTTTAATTCTTCTATTCTAGGTAGTATTGGTTTGTTCAATTTACTTAAATAAATAATAAATAGTTAAATAAATAATAAATAAATAAATAGTTAAAGTTGCTTCAAATATGCCAGTTACAAGGAGTTTAGAAATTGAAAAGAGTCAGGCATATTTTCAAGAAGATTTCCACATTTTAATAAGATAAAGAATAAAATAAATAATAATTTTATTACATGGAGGAGGACATGTAAATGAGATTTATAATAAATATTTGGTGTGAAATAGATAATTTGTAATATTACTAATTATATCATATATTATGAATGACATGTTTGTTACATTAAGGCTACAGAGTCCTTTGACAAACTTTAGTAAAACAAGTTATCTGATCAATCACTTATGTTTCTATCCATGAAATTAGCAGACATCAAAGTGAATTTTTTGCTTATGATGTATTCTCTTCTGACAACACTGAACAGACAAATAAAAAAGCATTTAAGTTGTCATGTTCTTCTATTATTTTACTTTACACATCATTTATTTCTGTTACATAGCTTTGTACTTTATTATTACCCATTGTTACTAACAGGCATATTCAATTCTGTTCCAATAAAAGTTTCTGTCATCTATTAACTATGAAACTAATGACTGTAACATGTAACAGGTTTAATTGTATGTATTGATTCTAAAGTGTTTATCTCTTTGTTTGTTCCTTAAAAGTAATCCAGTTAACTCTATTTATAATTTATTGATGAGCTAATTGACTTAATCTTGCAAAAGAAAATCTTTTAAAGTCTACAGGTGATGTTTAACATCATTCATGTTACTTTGCACTTGCAAGGCATATAACATTATTTCACATTTAAAACAACATTAAATATTACTCCTTGTTTTGACCTTCAGAATTCTTTATAACAGTAAAAGGTACTATATACCATTGGGCATGTTATAAAATCCCTTTAATATTTACATGACTCATTTCTGTGATAAGAAGGTATTATTGATTTTCTCTCTGCGCACACACATGTGCACACACACACACTCACACACATACCTGTATATGAAACTTTGGTTTTAGTTATGTTTCCATTTTTCAATATATCTATTCTAACTATTGGAATATCTTAGCATAAATTCCCATTAGATCTTACCAGATCTTAATGTTTTTAGTCATATACCTGTAAAAGCAGTGTGGTAGTGTGGTTTTACTCCATAGACAGAGTGAATGTTATAACTGGTTACATATTTACTTAACAAATGGACTTCAGAAAGCTCATCATCAAATTTGTGGCCCATCTAAAGCAGGTATGTGCCTTAATACCATTCCCAAATTCACTTTAAAATGACATTTTTCCTTTTCTTACCTATCATAATCAGTATGCTATTGGGGACCGTGCCGGGGGTGGTGGAGAATGAACAGAAACAAGAGACAAAGATAAACAGAGAACATGGCGGCCACGCCTAGAGCCTCTGCCTCACTTTATTTATACTCCATAAATCCCACATCAGCAAAAATAACACAATGCAAAACAAACTTTCTGCACCCAGATATAACCTTCTGCTTAGTTCCTTGTCTCTAAGTTCTTTCTTATTTTGTCTGCCTTTTTGGCGCCTACTAGAGTTCATTAAAAGTTCAACTAGAGATACTGTCCTTGACTACTGGAGTTCATTAAAAGTGCAACTAGCTAGAGATACTGTCCTTGAGCCTTATCTATTCTTAGCATATTATTTTCAATGGCCCCTGCATTTCCCCCTTTTTGTTTTGTCTCAATCCTAGAAAGGTAGCCCATACTTGTTCCTGTGTTTTTCTTTGTTTTTGGATGCGACGGAGGGAGCATCGGATCACTATGAGAAGTAAACCCAATCCGAGCGTCCAAAGCAAGATACTTCCAGAGATGGTAGAAATCCATGTTTTTGTCTGGGTCCATGGGTTAAGGGCAGCAAAACTTTGACCTAGCTCCTGCAAGGTAGCGGCCCTGGACAATACATGGAATTGTTGTCAAAATGCTTCGGAAATGTTTTGAGTGAGTTTTTGGATGTCCAAACTAATATTTTTATGGCCTATTAATAATCTTCAGATTTTGGTCCAATTTTGAGAAACATTAAAAGGCACAGGTATTACGCAAAATTGAGTGGAGTTCCAATCACATTGCAATGTTATTTGAGTATAAGGACAGTGAGTTGATCTCCAAGCCACGTTAAGGCTTGCTCCACGTTGTCCAATCTTTCAGCGAGTTGAGAGTCAATGTTCCGTTGTTGACGCCACAACCGATGAGATTGCTCATGCCATTGCTGCACAAATTTAGCATTTTGTATGCTTTGATGTAGAGCGAGTCCTGCCACGGCTGCAGTGGAGGCGATGGCGACAAGGCCCATTACCGAGGCAACTATAAGTCCAAGGGCACGACGGGTCCGCTGGAGGGAAGTCCAAATATAAGTTTCAAGAGGTGATGCCCCCCACGGTCGTGTAAGGTTGACAGGTAGCCAAATTTCCTTACGAGCCCTGAGGATATAAATATCCCCAGTAAAGTTGTGCCACCAGGAATGATTGAGGCAAGACAAAAATGTACATGTATCTATACAATTAACAATTCCCGTATCATTATCCCATGTTAAATTCCCCGCTAACAATAGGTAAGGCTTTCGGACACAAGCAATAATATATCAGGAGATATTCCGATGTAATTGAATATGAAAGGGGTTATTTGGGTTAGAAAGATTAAGGGACATATTCCCCACAAAAGTACGAATGGCATCACCTGCAGCTAATAACTTCCAAAGATGACTTTGTACTTGTAAAGAGTATCTAAGATGAGGCATAGGTGGCGACAAGCCTCCTTCACGCCATACCAAAGTTTCATTACCGTCAGTAGTAATACTTTTATTTACCCGGTGCCATTTCAAAGGTATGTGACTAAATTTTGTTTAAAAATCACCGTGCACACTCCAATCAATTACTTGCAGCCCATTATATTCTAATAAAATCCGGGGCTTAGTTCCCCAACAATGTTGCCACTCCAATACCTCAACATTAGGGGAAACCTCTGGAATAGGACAAAAAGGTAAGGAACTAGGAATAGTCTTATTAATATATACAGTATGATTATAATGAAAACTTCTAGTTACAATAATAACAGTATTGGCAGCCACATGGCTATGATTATAGCGAACAGCCCAAGCTTCATGTGATTTCCTGAGACAATGAGGACTATTTCCCATGCAAATCGGAAGTCCTTCCACTCCAAATTGGTATGTGCTATTTATTATTCCCGTTTCCCGTTTTATGTCGTCCTTGTCCATATAGGGGGATGGCATCCAAGTAGTGTCATTGGTGAAAACCTTAACTTCCGCCTCCCCCCAGGAGACTCCCTGATACAAGGGTGGAAAGGGAATATAAGTCCAATATTTATACAAAGCCTCACTAAGGGAAATAAGTCCCCCGCTGAGGCACATCCAACAAAGGAAGAGATGCATGCTGAGTCCAGTTTTCTTTTCAACAGGGTTTCAATCGCCTTGTAGGAAACCACTCAGGTCCGCTCCCTGTAAGGACAAGAGCATAGCCCCGTCCCTGTTTTAGAACTTGCCCCTGTGCATACTTACCTTCTTCATTAGGATACCAAACCTTTAAATTGTCGGCGGGGACTATCGCCGAGGGAGGTGAGGAAAGATGAGTTACGGCAGCGGAGTCCTGCAATTGTCTCTATTGATTTAAAAAATTTAAGGTAAACAAAACCTTTAAAATCTGATTTCTGGGGGACTCATTTCCCCCTTTTTGTTTTAGTAGTTGAGTTTTTAAGGTTAAATTTGTGTGCTCAATGATGGCTTGACCTTGACTGTTGCCCGGGATACCGGTGAGATGTTGAATATTGTATTGCTGTAAGAAAACTTGTAACTTACGAGAAACATAGGCAGGGGCATTATCAGTTTTAAGTATTAGAGGAATGCCCATGATGGTGAAACAAGCTAAGAGATGAGTAATAACAGAATCAGCTTTTTTAGATGGCAAAGGAGTTGCCCATTGAAAATGAGAGAAAGTATCAATGGTATGATGAACATACTTTAATTGTCCAAAAGAAGGGACGTGTGTGATGTCCATTTGCCAAATTTGATTAACTTGAGTACCTCGCGGATTAACCCCAGGATGGAAAGATGGAATGCTCAAAGGAGCACAAGAAGGACAAGCTTGAATAAGGGAACAAGCTTGTTTATGAGTTAAATGAAATTGTCGTTGAAGGCCAGAACTATTAGTGTGATGTAGAGTATGTTCTTGTTCTGTAGCCTGTAGGTGGCCGATTAAAAGCGAATCAATTTGAGCATTACCATGAACTAACGGTCCAGGAAGTTGAGAATGAGAACGAAGATGAGTGATGAATAAAGGAGCTTGACGTTGGCTCAAAGTAGAAGACAACAAAGAAAAGAGTTTTTGAAGAGAAGAAGTAGCACAAAGAGGTAGAGTGGCTTGAGAAATATAAGAAGTAACATACATGGTGTATTGAGAATCACTAACAATGTTACAACTGGTGGAAGGGAAATCAAGTAAGACCATGAGAATAGCAAACAGTTCTCCCTGTTGCACCGAGGGATAAGGATAAACTGTAACTCGAGATTGATGAACACTCCAATATCCAGCTTTACCATTGCTACTAGCATTAGTAAAAAAGGTAGGGCCTTGAACAGGTAATAAAGATATTGGTGAGAAAGGCAACACAGAATGTTGTCTAAAAAATGAAAAGATTGGAGACTTAGGATATTGGGTAGAAAATTGTCCGACAAATGAGGCACAAGCAACTTGCCAAGAATCAGAAGTGGCAAGAAGATAAGTAATCTGACTATGAGTGAATTGAGAGATAATGAAGGAAGGATCTCCTCCCCAGAGTTGTTGACAGCGATGCCATCCTTTGATGATCAATTTAGCTAAACGATCAATATAAGTAGTCAAGCGTTTAGATGTTTTGTTGGCTAAAAAAATCTATTTTAACGGCCGATTTGTTTAATGAATCATACCTGTAGGAGAATGTAAAGTATGAAATAAACAAAAGGAAAGGGGAACGTCAGGAAGGATATAATGTAGATGGGCCTTTTGAAGTTGTTCTTTTACAAGTTGGAGTTCCTGTAAAGCCAAAGGAGTTAAATGACGTGAGCTGTCCAAGTGACTGTCTCCTTCTAGAATAGAAAAAAGATGTTGTAACTGATACGTTGGTATTCCTAAAACAGGACGCATCCAATTAATATCTCCTAAAAGCTTTTGAAAGTCATTTAATGTTTTTAAATGATCGCGTCGAATTTGAATCTTTTGGGGTCGAATATTTCGCGCTCCCAAGGTGTAACCTAAATATTGAATAGGAAAATCTATTTGAATTTTTTTGGGGGCAATATTAAGTGAGTATAAAGAGAGTTGTGTTTGTAAGGATGTAAAAGCATCTTGCTGCTCTTTTTTGGTGGGTGCGGCAAGAAGAATGTCATCCATATAATGATATAAAAGAACAGAAGGATGACATTTTTGAACAGGATTCAGAGCTCGATGGACAAATTTTTGACACAAGGTAGGGCTGTTTAACATACCTTGAGGTAAAACCTTCCACTGATATCGAGAAAGTGGCTGAGAATTATTAAAAACAGGGACAGAGAAGGCAAAATGCTCACAATCCTTTTGATCCAAAGGAATAGAAAAATAAAACAATCTTTTAAATCAATAACCATGAGTAACCAATCTTGAGGAATCATAGAAGGATTAGGAAGGCCAGGTTGTAAGGATCCCATGGGTTGAATACATGCATTAATAGCACGAAGATCTGTCAATAGTCTCCATTTACCGTTTTTTTTTTCTTTTCTTTTTTTTTTTTTTTTGAGGCAGAGTCTCACTCTGTCGCCGGGGCTGGAGTGCAGTGGCCGGATCTCAGCTCACTGCAAGCTCCACCTCCCGGGTTTATGCCATTCTCCTGCCTCAGCCTCCCGAGTAGCTGGGACTACAGGCGTCCGCCACTTCGCCCGGCTAGTTTTTGTATTTTTAGTAGAGACGGGGTTTCACCGTGTTAGCCAGGATGGTCTCGATCTCCTGACCTCGTGATCCGCCCGTCTCGGCCTCCCAAAGTGCTGGGATTACAGGCTTGAGCCACCGTACCCGGCCCGTTTTTTTTTCTTAATCACAAAGACAGGGGCATTCCATGGAGAAGTACTAGGTTCTATATGACCTAGGGATAATTGTTCCTGAACTAAGTTTTCCAAGGCCTCAAGCTTCTCACTTGTTAAAGGGCACTGTTTAACCCATACAGGAATATTAGTTTTTCATGTCAAGGGAAGGGCTTGAGGCTGCTGAACAGTGGCTACATGTTTAAAGATTTTTCAAGGGGATTGTAGCCCATGTGGAACATCATATTCTTGGCAGAATTAGAGACATGAGGAATAGAAACAAAAGCTCCAAATTGTTGCAATAAATCTCGCCCCCATAAATTTAGGGCAACAGGGACAATATAAAACTGAACTTGGGCCATTTGACCATCCGGCCCTCGACAATTTAAGGATTGAGAACTTTGATACACCTCAGAGGCGGAACCTAATCCTGTAAGAGAAACAGCAACAGGCTGTTTAGGCCATTGCAAAGGCCATTGATCAGAGGCAATAATGGAAACGTCAGCTCCAGTGTCGACCAAGCCCTGAAAAATTTGTCCCTCTACTTCGAGGGGAAACAAGGGTTTTTGTTGAGTTACTAAAGTTTCCCAAAAAATATGTTTACCCGTGCTTCCAAAACCTCCGGTTCTTTCTTGCCTCCGTGAAGGAAACTGAAAATAGGGTAGTACAAGGAGTTGTGCAATTCGCTGCCCCTCTTTCAGGGATATAGGTTTATGAGCCTGAGCCATAATTTGAATTTCCCCTTTATAATCAGAATCTATAACACCCAAATGAACTTGTACACCTTGTAAAATGCTACGACTGCGTCCTATAAGCAATCCAACAGTATGTGGAGGTAATGGCCCAAAAACACCTGTAGCCAACTTAACAACTCCCATTTCTGGGGTGAGTTCAACAGCCTGTAAAATCACCACATCAGCAGCGGCGCTACCGGAAGTAGCAGAGAAAAGCTGAGCTAATGAAAATTGGGGGTTAACATTGGCTGACTGGCCCGCTGATGCTGGACCCCTGAGCTGACTGGAAATTGCAAATGAAGAGGGCTTGTATTGTTGTTGGGGCCCCAAGCTGAAGGGCCCCTCTGCAAGTTCCCTGATCCGGAGGTGAGAGAATTACCGTTTTTGTCCACTTCAGAGTGACATTCATTAGTCCAGTGTCGCCCTTTGCCGCAACGACGACAGGGCTCAGTAGGAAGCTTTTTAAATTCTACTTTGGAGGAGTCAGTCCTATTAGATAACTTACGGCACTCCTTTTTAAAATGACCGGTCTTCCCACATTGGAAGCAAACTCCCTTTTTTCCATGAATGCCTTAGATAAAGCTCCAGCAAACAACTGAGCGTTGTAGGCAGCCCCTCCCACTCCTGCACAGGCTTTAATAAAATCTTCTATTTGTAAGTTTCCAGCAGCCTTTAGAGGACGCAACAACCTCTGACATTCCTGATTAGCATTCTCAAAAGCTAGTGTGGTTACCAGGATTTGGCCTGCAGCCCCACTACCCACAGTCTTTATTACAGCATCTTGGAGCCGAGCCACAAAGTCAGGATAAGGTTCGTTTGCGCCCTGCAAAATCTTAACAAAAGACAAGGCAGTTTTTCCTGATGGTTTACTTTACACTTTAAAAAAAGTGCTTTAACTTGTGATAATGCCACGTCCTCAAGTCCAGATTGAGCTGCTACAGTAGCAAACTGACCAGTGCCTGTTAATTGCTCCTCTGTTGGTCCTGGAGGATTTCTAGCGGCATTGCGGCGGGCCTGCTCTTTGGCATCTTCCAGCCACCAAATGCGTAGCTGAAGCCACTGAGAGCGGTCCAAAACAGCCTTCCCCAAAGTCTCCCAATCAAGAGGCAAAAACAAATTCTCAGAGGAGAAAGAATCTAGAAGCCCCATGACAAAAGGAGATTGAGGGCCATAATTAGCAACAGCTGCCTTCATTTCTTTAAGAAATTTAAATTGGAGAACATTATACTGCACATTTATACCCCCTTGAGGAAATTGGTCATTAGGACCAAAATGTTGCCTAATAATGGGGAACAATTGTAGAGGATCCTCATCCTCTTGAGAATCCAATACCTTAATTACAGCTTTAGCAGTAGAAGCGGGAACAGCAAAAACCATGCCTGAACGAGGCAGCATTTCCACCGGCGGTGGTGGTGGTGGAAAACTATCCTCCTCCTCTGCCTTAGGTACTGATGGGGGTGGATGAACCACGGGAAAAGTAAAAACAGGAGTGGGTGGAGGAGAAGGTTGAGGGGGAGATAACTGCAATTGTAAAATTTGTTGTAACAATTGAACAACCGGCTGAAGCTCCTTTTGAATTTCTGATTCCTTTTTATGAGACACATTATCACACAAAGGACCTTCTCCTTCAGTTACAGAATTATCTAAAGGAGGGGAATGGCTATCGGAGACTTCAAAGACTCCTCATCCCCGCCTTCCCCTTTTTCAGAGTCTGTCTCTAAGAGCTCCAAAGCCTGAGTAATAGAGGCACAAAGGGCCCACAAAGGTGCTGACATTACATCGCCGCGCTGATGCGCTTGACGAAGGGTCTTAACAACCTGTTGCCACTCTCGCTTATTTAATTGTACTTCAGTTTGATATTGAAACCAAGAGCAATGTTGTTCCACATGAGCAAACAATTTCCGCAAAGTTCTCTCTTTTGCATCAACCCCAATCGAAAGTAAAAGTGCTTGTAATAATCTTAAATATTCTGAGGCCAAGGAACTGAAATTCCCCATAATGAAAGCTTAAGAAGGTTCCCCTTAACAATTCCCGGGTTTTACCCGCTCCTAGGGGGTTCCCCTTCTTGTTCCCCACTACTCACCCTGTGCACCCTGCTCGCTGCGCCACTTGTTGGGGACCGTGCCGGGGGTGGTGGAGAACGAACAGACACAAGAGACAAAGACAAACAGAGAACATGGCGGCCGCACCTAGAGCCTCCGCCTCACTTTATACTCCATAAATCCCATGTCAGCAAAAATAACACAATGCAAAACAAACTTTCTGCACCCAGATATAACCTTCTGCTTAGTTCCTTGTCTCTAAGTTCTTTCTTATTTTGTCTGCCTTTTTGGCGCCTACTAGAGTTCATTAAAAGTTCAACTAGAGATACTGTCCTTGACTACTGGAGTTCATTGAAAGTGCAACTAGCTAGAGATACTGTCCTTGAGCCTTATCTATTCTTAGCATATTATTTTCAATGGCCCCTGCAGTATGCAATATATATTAAAAAAAGAAATTATGTGTATAAACACACACACACACACACACACACACACACACACCCTTATCTACTTTTGCCTTTTTTCATGATCTCTACAGACACTCTAGTGCAAGTCCTCACCATTGCTCCTGGGATTTGCCATACCCTATATCTACCTGAATGATCTCTCCATTCATCATTGTTTACTTCTAGTGCAAGTGATTCTGTGTCCCCTGCTTAAAACACCTGACAGGCTACTCCCACACTAGAGTATTCTCAACTACAAATTTTGCATCATCTGACGCTTTTTGTCTCTTCAGCTTTATTGTGCGGTTTGCCATTCTTTCCTTGATTTTAATGCTAACACTCCAGTCCCACTGGTCTTCTGTCCTTTACTTCTAAGGTTTTTTTCTCTCTCTGCTGTGCTTCCCTGGCCACACTTAGAACTCTCACTTATGCTCTTCCCTGGTATTTGCTCCGTCCTGGCATTCTCTCTGGCCCACCTTCCAGTCTGAAATTCAGTGGCATGTCTTTGAAAATGCCTTCCTTGACTCAATTTAAAATTAGGACTGCTATCGTAGTGTTTTACAGCATTTCTGTTTTTGCATCATAGAGAATAATTTGCCCTCTTTCTCATATTTTTAACAGTTTTTGTCTTTTTTTTTTTTCTCATCAATTTGCAAGCTCCTTGTGGTCAGAGGATGTGTACATCTGATTAAACATGAACTCTGTGGTGCTTAGAACACAGCTTAGAGCATATAGACCCTTAACTATTCGATTATAAATGAAAGAATGTTCCTTCAAACACTTAAGATAGGAATAATATACTGTAATTTTTAAAAAGCCTTTCGATTTTGAGTAAATATTCAAGTTATTTCAATATTAAGCTTGGGTCTCCACAGATGCTTAAAATATTTATTCAAAAATTTTACACATGTATTATTTTTATTAAAAAAGCAAGATTGTGCTTTTTGTATATTGAACCTAAAAGTAATTAGGCAACTGAGCCTGAACTGAATAGAATACAAACTTTGAAAAAATTGTGTCTGATTTTCCTAGCTTTTCTTATTTGGAGACATTTCATAGTTTTAAATATTGTGTTTATTAAATAAATGGGTAAGCAGAAAAAATAAATTTTTTTATAAGAAAGAAGTCTATTTGCTCCTTTTCATCTATTTTGTAATTAAAAGTCCGCAGAAAAAAATGCATATTTTCATTCAAATCTTGACTGGTCCCATATTTACTAGATACGGTAGAATACAATATGCCTGGGTTAATTTTCATTACCTAACATTAACTTATTAAGTGTGAATTTTCATTCAAATCTTGACTGGTCCCATATTTACTAGATGCGGTAGAATACAATATGCCTGGGTTAATTTTTTTTACCTAACATTAACTTATTAAGTGTGATGTTGAGACTATATTTGGAGTGTCTATCAAAAGACAATATTCCATTATCTCTACTGTCACATTGTTTAACCTTGGAAATCCAAATATATATAATACAAGTCATGTAGTAATTAGTAATGATAATAAGTCAAATCTGTTAAAACCTCTGATCCCATAGCTGGTCATGAAGTAATATTAAATACATTTCTCTATGTGTGAGCCTTTAGGAAATTGTGTTGTTTGAGCATGGTAGTTCTAAAGCCACAGTCCAGGGAGCGTCCAAATTGGTCATGCTCTCATTAGCATATTTACTTGGCATCTCAGATTTTGATTAAAAATATGATAATTGTGGATTTCTACCACTGCCTATGAGGAAGTAACAGAAATGTATTTAAATTCCCACCTTCAATGCCAGGAAATCACATAAAATACATAAATCAAAGGTTGTCAGATATTGGACAGCCAGCAGTAAAGACAGGACCTCTGAGAAAAGAGAATTAATGAACGTAAGTGCTAGGAGTTCCCAAATGTACTACCTGTGGAAAGTTTTCAGGCCTAGCAGAGAATGTCCAAAGATAGCTGAGTAGTCTCTATAGTTGGATAGACTGAGCTCAAAGTCCAGAGAAGCAAAAGTCGATAGGATTTGTAGAATACAGTATCAGGATGAAGGGATAGCACACAGACATTTGCAGAATCTGTATGGTGTCCCCTTCAAGGCTTTCATTGAAAGCATCCATTCGTGCTATTGAGGAAACTACTAACACATAGGAAGATGCCATTAGCTGAACAATCTCAAGAGTGGAAAGATCTCCTAACACATCAAATATCTAGTATAAGCCTGATAATCATATTGCCTTAGTTGGGACCCCAAATTAGCCTTAAAGTCAAGAATGCTCTGGAAACCTCTAGTAAAGCCTAAAAGCAAGATTCAAAGAAATCAAGCTTATTTCACATAACTGACCTACATTCCAAAACAAATACCCAGTATATAAAAATACAAAACAAATCTACCATTTAAACACAAAAATTCTCTTCTAACATCCAATAAAAAAAATTAGGAGATGTGTAAAGAGAAATTTAAAGAATCATTATCTTAGTCCATTCAAGCTGTTATAATAAAATATCATAAGAGTAGCTTATAAACAATAGAAATTTACTTCTTAAGGTTCTGGAGACAGAGAAGTTCAAAATCAGAGTGCCGTCAGATTCAGTATCTGACGTTTCTGCTGGGGTTCTGCTGGTTTATAGATAAAGTCTTCTAGCTGTGTCCTCATGTGGTGGAAAGGACAGGGCAACTGTTTGGAATCCCATTCATAAGAGTATTAATACCACTTATGAAATAATAATCCAATAACCCTTCACGAGCTAATAATCTCTCAAAGGTCCTGCTTACCAATATCATCATTTTGAAGGGTTAGGATTTCAACATGTAAATTTTGGGAGGACCCAAATTTCAGACCATACCATCCATATAGCTATAACCAGTGGGAATAATCAATAAATGGAAATAGACCAATAATTGACACATTTTAGAATTAGTAAAAAATATTAAAATAGCTATTATAAATAAAGTTGACATGTTCAACAAGGGGGAGGAGAGCATGAGAATCATGTAGAAATAAATGTAAGATATAAATAAGCTCAAAACAAATTTCTAGACATTGAAAATAAAATATTTCAGAAAAATATGCTGAATGACATTAATAGCAAATAGATATTACAGGAAAAATTTAGAACTGGAACGCATAGCAATAGGAACCAACCAAGTTACACACACACACACACACACACACACACACACACACATGCACACACAGAAAAAAAGAGTCTAAAAAATGAACATCAGGACAGATGCAGTGGCTCATGTCTGTAATCCTAGCACTTAGGGAGGCCGAGGCAGGTGGATGACCTGAGGTCAGGAACTCGAGAACAGCCTGACCAACATGGCGAAAACCTGTCTCTACTAAAAATACAAAAAAATTTAGCCAGATGTGGTGACAGGCAGCTGTAATCCCAGCTACACAGGAAGCTGAAGCATGAGAATCACTTGAACCCGGGCAGCAGAGGTTGCAGTGAGCCAAGATCATGCTACTGCACTCCAGCCTGAGTGACAGAGTGAAACTCTGTCTCAATAAAATGAAAAAAAAAAAAAAAATTCAGTGAGCTGTGGAATAATGTCAAGTGACTCATCACTTCCACAGCCGGAATCCCAGAAGAGAGGAAAAGAAGAGCGCAGAGAAAAATATTTGAAGAAATTGTAGACAAAATTTCAATTTTGATAAAAATTATAAACCCACAGATAGAAGAAACTCAATCAACCCCAAGCAGAAGAAATATGAAGAACATCATACCTAGTTGCAGCATTATCAAAATGCTAACCATAGGCAATAAAGAGAAAGTATTTAAAGCAAAGGAAAAAAAAATATATTATATAACGAGGAACAAAAATAAGAATGATAGCAGATTTCTCATCAAAAAATGATCCAAGTCAGTGGAAAACAGAGCATCAACTTCACAGTATTGAAAACAAAAGTGAATAAAATCAAAGTTATCTACCAAGGCTTCAATCAATAGCCATCAAAAATATCTTTCAAAAATGCAGGTGGAATAAAGAGTGTTTTGGACATATGAAAGCTGAAAAAATTTATCAACACTGCAAGAAATATTGAAGTTAAATCTTTCATGCAGAAAGAGTATGCTACAAGATGAAAATTTGAATCTACAGAAATAATCAAGATTTCTGAAAACGATGACAGGTGGATAAATATAATATACATGTTTTTAATATTTTAATCTAATTTTTAATTTTTGAAAAGTTAACCACTAAAACAAATATAATAACAATGTATGCTGGGTTTTATAGAATATTTAGTTGTAAAGTATATGACAATAGCTTAAAGATCAGAAAAATGTGTGTGTGTATGTATATGTGTGTGTTTTTTGTATACATATTTATATATATAAGGTTTTTACATTATACATAAAGTGGTTTATATTATTTGTGATCAATTAAGTATGTATAGCATAAACTCTAGAGAATCTACTCCCCAAAATGGACTTATAGCTAATAATTCAAAGATAATATTGTTATATTGCTTGTACTCTTTAAAGTATGTCTTTCACAATCAGTTAATATAATACATATTGAAGATATTAGGAATGTATACTGTTTTCCATAAAATTGAGGCAATATTTAAAATGTTTTTGATAATTCCATTAGTAATGAAAGCATAAGAAAAATTTCAAGAATGCCTGAAATATGGAAATTTCAAAATTTTAATCAATGCTGTGACAACGTCAGATTAACCTTTTTTTCTAAAATACAGTTTGGGTTATGTTACTCTTCTACCTAACAAATTCAGTGGGTCAATATTTCTACTCATAGTTAAAGGACAAATTAAAAATTTCAGTTCCTCTGTAAATCCTTTTCCGGATTTTCACAAATGAAATTAATCACTCTAAAAATCCTGCTAGAGTTTGAATGTTTGTCCACTGTAAAACTTATGTTGTAATTTAACTGCCATTTTAACAGTACTAGGTAGTGGGACATTTAAGAATTGGAGAGATCATGTGAGCTCTTCCCTAAGAGATAGGATTTGTGCTGTTATAAAAGGGCAATGTAGCTCTCTCTTGCCCTGCCTCGCCCTTTAGTCTTTCACCATGTGACGATGTAGCAAGAAAATCTTTGCAGGATGCCAGAAACTTCATGTTGGACTTCCCAGCTTTCAGAACTGAGTCAATACATTTTTGTTCATTATAAATTACCTATCTCAGCTATTCTGTTATAGCAGCACAAAAGGGACTAAAGTAAAATCCTCATTGTACTCTAGTGATCTTAAAAAAAATTGTCATTTTTAATATCCGATGCATGTGGGGTTTAAAACCTAGATGATGGGTTGATGGGTGCAGCAAACCACCATGGCACATGTATACCAATGAAACAAACCTGCACGTTCTGCACATGTATCCCAGAACTTAAAGTATAATTTAAAAAAAGAAAAAAAAAGTAAGACAATTTATATGTGTTTGTGTGTGCCTACACACACATCCATAAATGTATACACACATAAATACATACATACAAAAAAAATTGATATTTTTTCTTAGTATTTGTTTTTTAGTCAGCAAATAAAAATTATACACATTTATGGTGTACAACATGATGTTTTGAAATATGTATACACTATTAAATGACTAGATCAAACAAATATATGCATTATCTCACTATTTTTTGTGGTGAGAACAATGAAAATCTATTCTCAGCAATATTCAAGTACACAATACATCATTATTAACTATAGTCACCATGCTATCCAATAGTTCTCTTGAATTCATTCTTGTGTGTAACCAAAATTTTGTATCCTTTAATCAACATCTCCCCAATGTTTCATCCACCACCCCAGTTCCACCCACTGGTGACCACCATTCAACTCTCTGCTTCTATGAGTTTTATTTTTTAGATTCCACATATAAGTGAGATCATGCAATATATATTTTTTTCTGTGCCTGGCTTATTAAGCTGAGACCAACATGAAGAAAGAAGCAGATAAAGAGGGTGAAAAATGTGGAGGCCTGGATGCGGAACTGTGATTTATGTGTTCAAGAAACAAAGGACGCCACTGTGACCAGAAAGCAAGATGGTGAGGAGGGAGGTTGGTAAAAAAAAAAGGGTCCAATATTATCCAGATTCAATTATCAGATTTGTAGGACAGAGTAAGGACTTTGAATTCCATCCAAAAAGTGCCACTGAAGAATGAAAAACATAGATATCTAATATGAATCAATTTTTTATTTAAAAAGATGAGTTTGTTAAAGAGGAAACCAGAAGACTAGTTGGTTAGCAGTAGACTGTTTTGGCAGTTGTTGATGGTGACTTAATTTGGTGTTAGTGATGGAGATGGAACACTAATAGTTTTGTTGAAATATATTTTAAAATTAGAACAATAGAATTAGCTGATGGATTGGGTGTATATAGTTTAAAAGAAAAAGAGGAGCAAAATAGTTTTTAAATTTGCTGATGTAAAAAGTTTATGTTAAAAGTATTGTTTTTTTTCCCTACATATATCAAGAATTATGGAGTTTGGAAAAGTATATAGAATAAGACAATTCAAATATTTATAATATTTGCATTTCTTCAACATTTAATTCTTACATTTGTAAAATAAATTCTACTTGAGTCAAAAATTACTTCACCTCGAAGAAAGCAACAGGAAAAAGTCTCCCCAAAGAAAGCACAACAATGACACAGCAGAGTTTAGAATTACTGTTGTCCCATTTCATGAGATCCCAACAGGCATTTTAAGTTTGTGAAGCTTTTTTAGACCTTCATACATAAACAAATATAAAAGATGAGACAAAGCTTGAACAATTTCACTGGGAATTTCTAGCATATTAAAATGTAAATATTTTCCTTATGTCAACATTTTTCTTTGAATGCTCACACAGGTTTAATCATTATTATAAGCTGACAAAAATCTATGAAAATTCTCTGTTGATCTGGTCAAATCTAATTGCCTCCTGTCGCTAATTCAACTGGCCCCATGTGCAGTTGGTCTTAATACTGCCAACTTCAATCAGGGTAAGAAGAAAAACAGTATGTGAAAATTGCAGAAAGAGTGAGCTATTTTAATAGCAAGATGCTATTTCAGCGTTTTAACATATTAATATCTTTGCATAATGGAATTTCTATCATGATTATTGAAAGTGATATTTATTTTTTCTGGATAAGTTCTTTCAAAAGTTACAATTATAGAAATAAGTATGCTGATTAATTCACAACTATGAAAAGCACTTTTTCAACTAAAAGAGCTCTCTAAAACTAATAGTGATTCAAATAAACTTATGCCAGGAGACTGACCAAGGGGGTACTCCTGAAAACCATTTATTTGATTTATTTTATCATGAAAACAGAAAGCTTGTCCTTTCTAAGCTTAATTGCATAATGTAGATCAGAATATTATATTCTTGATATATTTATAATTTTTGTAGAGCCAACTAATTTTACATATAGTGCTTCTACATGAAATATGATATAAGTAGCATCATGGTGACTGTTTTAGGTGAAAAATTTGAAATATCTTTCTATTATATCATCTCTAACTCATTTCTCTATGTATATGTATTTGATTTGGTGAAAGTCATATCAGAATGTTTGGCCATAAAACCAAGCCTAACTCTACTAGTGTCTTTCAGAATAGTATCATCAATCTTTTCAAAAAGGGAATATGACCTTATGATAATGTATCAAGCCCTGGATAGACAATTTCATCAAGAAATGACTTATTAACTGCACTGCAATGGAGACGATTCAGCATTCCTAATTCAAACAGTGGCTAATTTGTGTTGAAATTAAGAATTGTCGGAGAAATTCACTACAGAATACAGTTAAAGAAATAATAACTTGGGATAAATAGCATTTTTTTTTAAAGAAAACATTTTCCCCAAAATTTTCAATACTTTAAATTTAGTTTTCAAGAAAACTCAATTTTAGTACCTCTCAACCATTCAACACAAACCAGAATAATTGTATTTATTTCAGTGTACAATACTATATTAGGGTTCTCTAGAGGAAAAGGACTAATAGGATATATGTATATATGAAAGGGTGTTTATTAAGGGGTATTGACCCAAACAATCACAAGGTGAAGTCCCACAATAGACCGTCTGCAAGCTGAGGAGCAAGAAAGCCAGTCAGATACACAAAACCTCAAAAGTAGTGGAGCCGACAGTATAGCCTTCAGTCTGTGACCGAAGGCCGAAAGGGCCCTGGCAAACCTCTGGTGCAGGTCCAAGAGTCCACAAGCTGAAGAACTTGGAGTACAGTGTTTGAAGGCAGGAAACACCCAGTAAGGGAGAAAGATGAAGGAAGAAAGACTCAGCCAGTCCAGTCCTTTCACGTTTCTCTGCTTGCTTTTATCCTAGCTGCACTAGCAACTGACTAGCTGATGGCCACCCAGATTGAGGGTGGATCTGCCTCTCCCAGTCCATTTACCCAAATGTTTACCTCCTTTGGCAGCACTTTCACAGACATATCCAGGAACAATACCTTCCTTGTCTACTTCAATCCAATTAAGTGGACAATATTAACCATCAGAAACACTCCATTGACAATTTAGTTATGAAGGAAATTAAATATTACCAGATTACATATACTATCAGGGTATTATAAAAACGTACCTATTATTGTTATACCTGAGCAAAAATCATAAATTTAGGAAATTTGGCATTCATTCAAATGCCAAATGAATGCAACTTTTGTGCAAAACAAATTACCCACCAGGTTATCTGTCAAGAATTTTAGGTTCATTTTTAGTTTGGATACAAAAGGTCTCTTACCTTCTAATTCATAGGATAAATTATACTTTGTCCTGATCATTTTACCTTTATTCCACCTGAAGCCAGTATTCTACTCTAGACCTCTGATTATAAAAAATGATATCCTTGTACTAACATAATGTTTTCCCTATTCCTACTGGTGGTAATTTCACATGGGTGTATGATTTTTCATTATCATACAATGAAAAATTCAGTTGACTACTATTGATTTTCAATTTAGAGCTGTGAAACTTTTTGATAAAACTGGAATTTAAGTTTCTTTAGGAGGAGATAGTAACAACAACATCTAAAAATTTCTATTTCTGCTTATCTAAAATATGCTTATAATATAGTCAAATATTATTCTCCTCTTTGTTCTATTTGAAGTTGCCCTATAATGAAACATCCAAACACCTATAAGTGTTCACCAGGAAAAACTAAGAAAAATATTAAACTGAAAAAAATATAACTTCTCTTTGGGCAACAAAAATTTTAAAAGTTTAAAATATTTTATAGGCATCATTGCATACTCATAATTCTAAAATAAGTGTAGGAATGCAAATAAGTAAGTTTTTAGTTTTCTCTGGTTTTGATATGTAATTCTTCAATTATTTTGATATTACTCTTCTATGAAGCTAATAATTAGGAAATATATATATATCTCTATATATGTATATATATGTTTTTAAAACATTTTCTTCTCTTCCTGTTTCAGTGTAGAATGTTGCTATGGAATAAAAAAAGACCTCAATTTTGATATTTACTTGATACACTGAATTACTGCAAATAAGTGAATATTCTGAAATATTATCTTATTGCTTTATTTCTTTAGAGATTAAACAAAAGTTAATGTGGGTATTGAAGAACAGACTTCCTTCATTTAATATCTGAGCACAAATTTAATAAAATATTCTGAAATATTAACATTTGCTGATAATATAGAATACTGTATTAGTTATCTCTATTTATATACATGATAATAATGCTTAGGTTAACACTGCAATAATAAAAAAAACTAAAGTAAATATGTTCAACTTTATAGGCTTCATTAATTTTTATCATATTTTCCTTAATTTTGTCATTATTTTCAGCCTCAAAGCATCACTTTAACATTTAACTTGCCAACTAATGTGTATATTTGCATAAATCTGTAGTTAACATTTATTCTATAGGCCCCTAGACAGGAATCTAAGTTGGCTTATAAGGTCAAAAATATAAGATTTGTAAATGTTACAATAGTAAAGTTGATACTTCACAGGAATAATATATTAAAAATCAGACATTGTGCTCTAGACAGGAAATCTCCTCCTCTCTGAAAGCAATAAAATAAGTCAGTGTCTAACCGCTTTGACAATAGTAATGTAAACCACTAAATATATTTTTTGATGTAATAAGAAAGTACAATTTCAAGCATTATCTATCTCTTAAGACTATTATAGTTTCAGACTGATGTGGTCTGTTAGGCCACATATGAATTAGAAATAACTATTTTGATTCATTTTCATGGAAATATTTGTGTATGTATTAAGTAATTTTAAATAAGGCACACTCTAAAAAGTTAATACAATTGAACTTTGCAAACATGGGTTTTCAAATGTCCATCAATGACAGACTGGATTAAGAAAATATGGCACATATACACCATGGAATACTATGCAGCCATAAAAAAAGATGAGTTCATGTCCTTTGTAGGGACATGGATGAAGCTGGAAACCATCATTCTCAGCAAACTAACACAAGGACAGAAAACCAAACACCACATGTTCTCACTAATAGGTGGGAAGTGAACAATGAGAACACTTGGACACAGGAAGGGGAACATTACACACCGGGGCCTGTTGTAGGGTAGGGGGAGGCGGGAGGGATAGCGTTAGGAGATATACCTAATGTAAATGATGAGTTAATGGGTGCAGCACACCAACACGGCACGTGTATACATATGTAACAAACCTGTACGTTGTGCACATGTACCCTAGAACATAAGGTATAATAAAAATAAATAAATAAATAAACAAAAAACAAAATGAAAACAAGAAAATATGAGTTTCAAGTGTGGGTTCACTTATATAGATTTCTAAAAATAAATATATTGGAAAATTGGAGATTTGCAACAATTTAAAAAAAAATGAACCATGTAGCCTAGAAACCAACAAATTTAAGAAAAAGTTAGGCCGGGCGCGGTGGCTCGAGCCTGTAATCCCAGCACTTTGGGAGGCCGAGACGGGCGGATCACGAGGTCAGGAGATCGAGACCATCCTGGCTAACACGATGAAACCCCGTCTCTACTAAAAAAATACAAAAATCTAGCCGGGCGGGGTGGCGGGCGCCTGTAGTCCCAGCTACTCCTGGAGGCTGAGGCAGGAGAATGGCGTAAACCCGGGAGGCGGAGCTTGCAGTGAGCTGAGATCCGGCCACTGCACTCCAGCCTGGGCGACAGAGCGAGACTCCGTCTCAAAAAAAAAAAAAAAAAAAAAAAAAAAGTTAGATGTGTCATAAATGCATACAATATATGTAGATATTAGTCTATCTTGCTATCTCCTACCAAAAATATGCATAAATCTATTACAAAAACTTAAAACATCAGAACTTACACACATAAAAATTTAGAGACCATGGTGTCATTTGAGACTAGAGAAATGTAAACAAATCTAGAGATGCAGTATTAAATCGTAATTATATAAAATTTACAGTAGTACGTACGGCAGTACCATGAAAATTTTGCAGCCATTGCTGTGAGCCGAAGTATTGTGAGTATCCTATTTGCTTAAAAAGTCATGTGATGCTTATCATTTCCATGTGAAAAGTGTTTCTCCAATATATTTAATATATTGTATATTATAGTAGAAAGTCATCTCTGGTAGTTCTTGTGTAATTTTCATCATGTTTACTGAAACAATGTAAACCTTGACTCATGAAGTGCCACTAGTGAAACTGGAAGTCCTCCCAAGAAGCAGAGAAAAGTTATGACAGTATGAGAAAAAGTTGAATTGCCTGGTATGCAATTGAGGCACGCAGCTGTGATTGTCCACCATTTTAAGATAAATGAATTCAGTATGAGAACCATTAAAAAGAAGAAGAAGAAGAAGAATAAAAAGAAAGAAATTTCTGAAGGTGTTATTGTAGCTACAGCAGCAGGCACAGAAACCTTGAACTTTTTGCAAAAGATGTGCCTTTTTATCTCACATTGAAAATGTAGCTTTTATGTAGATTCAGAATTGTCATAAGAAGGTATACCGATAGACTCTGATATGATTCCAGAAAAAATAAAATCATATGACAAATAAAAATGAAAGTGAACAAAAGCTAGAGAATTTCACGCTAGCAAAGGATGGTTTAATATTTTAGAAACAGGGTTGGCTTTAAAAATGTCAACAGGAGGGATGGCTTTTGCTGACCTAGATGCAGGAGAAGACTTCCCAGAAGCCATTAAGAAAATCATTGAGAAAGGATATCCACCTGAACAAGTTTTTAATGCAAATAAAAGTGCCCTATTCAGGGCTTGGGGAGGGGATGGGAAAGACAGAAAAGACATCTATTAATAAGGAAGAGAAATGAACACCAGGATTTAAGTCAGAGAGGGATAGGCTAACTCTACTGTTTTGTGCAAATGCAACTGGGTTTATGATCAGTACTACCCTTATGTATAAAGTTACTAACCCCCAAGCCTTGAAAGGAAAAGTAAACACTAGCTGCCAGTCTTTTGGTTGCACACCAAGAAGACATAGACAAAAAGGATACTTTTTCTGACTTAGTTTCATCAATCTTTATCCTTGAAGTAAAGAAGTGTCTTGGCAGTAAGGGGTTACCTTTTAAAGTTATTTTGATATTGGACAATGCCCCTGGCCACCATGAGCTCCATGAGCTCCATGAGTTCAATGCAATGTCTCTAATTTAGCCTTTAGATCAGGGGATCACAAGGAACTTTAAGGCTGATTACAGACAATACTCTATGGAAAGCATTATCAATAGAAGAGAATCCCAATAGAGAGAACATCATGGCAGTCTGGAAGCACTACACTATTGAAGATGCCACTGTTGTAATGGACCAATATGTGGAGTCATCAAGCCTGAAATGATCAATTTCTGTTGATTAAAAGTGTCGAGATGCTGTGTATGACTGCACAGGATTTAAAACAGAGTTGTTCAAGAAAATCATGAAAGAGATTGTAAATATAGCAAAAAATAATGATAGGGGAGAGAAGTGTTTCACGATGTGGATCTTGGAGAAATTCAAGAGCTAATAGGCACCCACCAGAGGAATTAACAGAAAATTTGATGGAAATAAGCATTCCTACACCAGTGTCAAATGATGAAAGAGAAGACATAGAAGAAGCAGTGCTACTAAACAAATTGCATTAGAGAGTCTGACTGAAGAGTTCCAATTATTCAAGAGTGCTTTCAATTTCTTTCATGGCATGGACCCTTTTATAATGCAGGTACTGAAACTAAACCAATTGGTGAAAGAAGAATGTATACTCTATGGAAACATTTTGAGAGAAATAAAAAAGCAAAGGTGTCAGACAGAAATTACGATGTATTTCCATAAATGTATACCAAGTGTACCTTCCACTCCTGCCTCTTCTTTTACCTCCTCCACCTTTTCAGCCTCCACCACCCCTGAGACAGCAAGATCAATCCCTCTTCTTCCTCCTCCTCCTCAGTCTAGTCAATGGGAAAATAATGAGGATAAAGTTCTTCATGTTGACCCACTTCCACTTAATCGAACAGATATATTTTCTCATCCTTAATCTTCTATTGATAACATTTTATTTTCTCCAGCTTATTTTATTGTAAGCATACAGTATATAATACAAATAACATGTAAAATATATGTTAATAGACTGTGTTATCAGTAAGGCTTCTGGTCACTGGTAGGCTGTTGGAGGTGGGGCCTGGTGGGAGGTGATTGGATCACAGGGGTGGGTTTCCCTGTTAATGTTCTCATGATAGTGAGTTCTCACAAAATCTGGTTGTTTACGAGTGTGTAGCACTTCCCGCTTTGCTCTCTCTCCTGCTCTGCCATGTCAAGAAGGTGCTTGCTTCCCCTTCGCCTTTCTACCATGATTGTATGTTTCCTGAGGACTCCCAGCCATGCTTCCTGTACAGCCTGTGACACTGAGTTAATTCAACCTCTTTTCTTCATAAATTACCAGGGAGTTCTTTATAGCAGTGTGAGAACAGACTAATAAATAAGATAAAATAGATCCAAAACAAAAAGTATTACCACACATGAAGAAGACTAGTTTATGATGATAAAGCATTATCTCCTCAGATAACAAATATAAATATGTTTGTTTTTAATAATGGAACTTCAAAATACATGAAGAAAAAATTAACACATTTAAAGGGAGAAATGAAAAATTCTCAATAGTAGATAGTATTTTAAAATGCCTCTAAGCAATTTATGAGAACAACAAGAATAAAAGTGGTAATACTTATAAGATCTAAACAAAAATATCAAGTACCTTGATTTCATTGATATTTACAGAACACTATATTTAACAAGGGAATAATATTTACTATTTAAAAGCAAACACTATATCACTATGATGCATCATATGAAGGGCCATATAATTAGTCTTAATTCATTTTAAAATATTAAAATTATATGTAATAAATTATCTGAATACAATCGTTACAAGTTAGAGGTCAATAACAAATAAAATAACAAGACAATCCCAAATATTTGGAAATCAAAACTCACCTCTAAAAATATTTATGGATCAAATAAGAAATCACAAGAGGAGGTACCAAACATTTCAGGCCAAATGATCAAAATAAAGCATGTTGAAATTTGTAGGATGAGCCTAAAGCAGCACTTAGAGGGAAGCTTATAAATTTAAAGGCTTATATTATTAGAAAAGAATAGAATCTCAAATCATTATGAGTTCCAGGCTTAGAAAATTGTTTTAAAAAGTGAAAATTAAATGCAAAGTAAGTAGAAGGATATAATTAATTCTTTTAAAAATCAATTAAATAGAAATTAACAAAATATAAAGAAAAATAATGATGCCAAAGTGTGCATGTGTGTGCGTTTTCAAGGAAAAAATATGGCAGTTATAAAGTAAGCCACTCACATTTGTTGTAAATAGTCTACTTGACTGACCTACTTGACTTCTAGATCCTCACTGATTTTTCACAATGCAACCCCTGGGTTGTTTACAGCCAATATCTGAGTACAGCATGGGTACTTGTGCTGACCCATCCCTGCCCAACAGAGTAGTTATATAACAGAAAACTTTTGCTCATAACTCATCATCAGACTCGCTCAAACTTTTTCAGAACTGTGCTGTTGTATGAGGATCTTTTAACTCAGTCCTTTTATTTCACTCTATTTTACAGATCTCAGACTGCATCACAGTCAGAAGCCTTTCCTTACCTTATCTTCTCCTGTTCCTTCACCCTTTTATTCTTCACAATAATTCCCCACAATAAATCCTTTGCATCCAACACAGGTAATATCCTAAGTCCTGCAAGAAAACAGGAAATAAAATAAGATTTTGGAACTGGCTCTTTCTTTGTCTAACTGCCAGGAAGAACCTCATATAAAATTTTAGGCAGCATTGACAGTCTCTGGTACTGATGACCCAATTGTCGAGAATATCATGGCTATCAATTTTGAAACTATATGGACGGAGTTGAAATGCCCTTGGTGATGTAGTGCTTTGGATTTTTTAAAATATGGGGAAAACAGTTCTTGCAAGAACAGTAGGGTTATAATCGGCACACTGCAGAAGGATAATGAGAAATAAAGTGCACTAAACAAATAAGCAAAGACTAAGTATGAAAGCCAGAGAGTCTCTTTGGCAGCATGTAAAGAAGTTTTTATCTCCTGCAGGAAGAGAAGACACGGCTGAATAGACAACTGAAGATCTGATAGTTAGAAATGCAAACATTTCAAAAACAGTAAAATCCTAAGATTAGTCTGATGTTTTATGTTACTATCAGGACCCTGACTGGGAAACTTGGATACCCTGAAATATATGGTGAGGATACCTACATGGATTCCTGTGAGAATTCTGGTTCTGTTTTAAAACCCCTCAGAATCCTCAGGCTATCAAACAAGTGTCCCTTTCCTCCAGAGAAAGAGTCAGTACTCCTTCACTTCCTCTACACAGAAATAGGTGCTCCTCAGGGAACCTATCTCCTTTCCTGTCTTTCTTGCCAATAACAATAATTAAATACAATCACAACCCACTGGGTCATGCTGAGACTGAAAAGGGAAGAAATTACACGCCAAAGGACTACAAGAATTTCCAATATATTCTTGGAAGTAGGTATGAGGGTGATTGATCCAGGGAGCCAGACAATAAGACTAGATAATTAAGACATTGATAACTTGGGAGTCCTTTCTCAGGTCACAAGATTTAACATGTTGGCAGGAGCCCTGAGGAATGGGTTACACTTTCCGTTAAGGTGTCACTTAGAAATTAGGGAAAAGCAATGGTTCATGCTGAATGATGTGGCAATGTTTCTGTTTCTTTGCCTGACATGGAGGAATGAATAAAGAAGCTAAAAAAGGAACATGTTGAAATTTTCAATCACAAAGAAAGAATGGCAGAGCAGGATATTGACAGTGGCTGACCTGTTAAAAGTCACCACACCTTGCTGAGTTTCTGGATTTTACTCAATTATCTAGCCGGAACCTATTGACTGCAGTGGTTGTGTAGTCCCAGAGGTATTATGCATATATAGTGTATTGTGCACTATACTGTTTCCCCAATTCTTCTTCAAAGAGACTGGTGGTCATTTACTTAGGTGATTACACACTGGAGAAAGAAATACCCAAACATTTTGAGGACTAAGGAACACAGCATATAAGTTGGCATTGAAGTTAGAGGACCAAAAGGGTCACTATGATCCCACTTTTAGAGTGTAGGCTCAGGGGGCCATGTAATAAATGAACTCTTGGATAATGAATAACATACAATGGGTCCACTGAGTTTGCAAACCCATCCAATCACCATTTCCCCAGTCCCAGAATTTATAATTGGGATTGATTGTCATAGGCGTAACAACCACATTGGACCCTTTGCCTGTTAGATAAAAGCTAGCATCAGGGGAAAATGACAAATGGAAGTGTCTCCAATTCGCTTCCTGGCCACAATAAATCATATAGATGGAAAGAATGGCAGGGACTAGTGATACCATTAAAGACGTAAAGAATGAAATGTTGGTGGCCCCTGTTATTTTTACACTTAAAATTACACTCCCAGCCGGGCGCGGTGGCTCAAGCCTGTAATCCCAGCACTTTGGGAGGCCGAGACGGGCGGATCACGAGGTCAGCAGATCGAGACCATCCTGGCTAACACGGTGAAACCCCGTCTCTACTAAAAAATTCAAAAAACTAACCGGGCGAGATGGAGGGCGCCTGTAGTCACAGCTACTTGGGAGGCTGAGGCAGGAGAATGGTGTGAACCCGGGAGGCGGAGCTTGCAGTGAGCTGAGATCCGGCCACTACACTCCAGCCTGGGCGGCAGAGCGAGACCGCGCCTCAAAAAAACAAAAAAACAAAAAAAACAAAAAACAAAAAACAAACAAACAAAAAATTACACTCCCTCCCCAAAGAGAACCCAGTGAATCCTAGGTAACACTGGAGACAACTGAAAACTCAACCAAACTGTGGCCTCAATTGTAGCTCCTGCACTGAAAGTTGTATAATTGCTAGAGCAGATTAGTAAATTCTTAGTATCTTATATGCAGGTGCTCATATCTTAATGTGTTTGTCCTTTTATATTCATATAAAAATAAGGTCACAGAGTTTTCATTGGAACTGCAATATTGTTTTTTTCTGAATTTGTCAGAAAAAATTCACATATGGAAGCCTAATTGCCAATGGGATACTATTAAAAGATGGGGTCTCTAGAAGTCTATTAAGTCATGAGGACAGAACACTTATGAATGGGATTAGTGATCTTATAAAAGTGGTAAAAGGGAACTGTTTGTCCCTTTCACTCCTTCTGCCATGTGAGGATGCAGCAACAAGGTGCCATCCTTGAAGCAGAGAGCAGGCCATCACCAGACACTGAATCTTCTGGAACCTCTATCTTGGACTTCACAGCCTCCAAAACTTTAAGAGATATATTTCTAGTATTTAAAAGTTACTCATTCTAATGCATTTTGTCCTAATATCAGGGACAAACTAAGACATATATTTATTCACAATATTATCCCAAATAACCTGGCTGACTCATCTGAAGTTTAGAAGGAACAGGATAAGATTAAAAACAAGGAAGTGTGGGTTATAGGTGCATGGACAGACACATTCACCACCAGGAATCATCTTCCAAGGAGGAGACAATGAGAAACCAAAATGACTCTCACAACAGACCTTAATCATCTTTTGCTATTAGCCACCACAGGATGGTATAATGCACATATGAAAGGACCTGCCACAGTAGTGAAAATGGAGGCTACATACAAACTGAACAATGTAGACTCTCACTTATCAAGACCTATCTAGCTACTGCTGCCTTGGAATTTTCAAATGGACATTGACAAGGACAGTCCTGAGTCCTGGGATATGGCTCTATTACTCGAAGAGACCAATGTGTCAGTTCATTGTTGGAAAATTGACTAAATTAAGATCTTTCCATCGTATAAGGCTCAGTGATCTCTTTATGAAAGAGATCTCCCTAAAGTTTCAAGTTTTTCCTTATAAAGAAAAATACTTACTCGGGGCATGAGTTTCCCTAACTGTTTGCAGAACCTTGGCAAGCATCAACACATGAGTGTTTACAAAATATCTAATCCACAGTCATGGAATCCCATATAACAGAGCACCCAACCAGGAACCTAAGTCATAGATAAAGAGTTGTGGAAGAAGGTCCATGACCATGAGGTCCATTAGTTGTATCACTTATCAACCATACAGAAACAATCAGCCCCATTGAGCTCTGAAATGGCTTAATGGAGGCAAAGTTGAAAGAACAATTTTGAAGCAATGCTCTGAAAAGATATGGAATCATTCTTCAAGATACAGTATATACATTAAATCAGAGACTTATGTATGATGTTGTTTCTCCAATGGGAAGAAAACTTGGAATCATGTGTCAACTGGTTAAAACAAAAGCGGTCCCATTTGCCATCACTTCTAGTCTCCACTGGGGACTGTTTGCTTCTTGTCCCCAAGCTGGGAGGTTGGAGATTTAAATTCACAAAGCAAGCACACTCTTTCCAAGCAATACAGCAAGGGTTTTACTGAGCCGAAAGATACTACTACTGCAAGACTGTTTGGACTCCTAGTTCCCAAGGAACCACAGCTGAGAAAAAAGCCACTGTCATTAAAGGGTAATTGAACCTAATAAAAAGGAGATTGCTCTAGTTTTAAGCCTTAGGGACTAGAAGTATGGAATACAAATTATTTAATTGGGCACGTCTTATTTCTCCCTTAACTGTTTATAATTGTGAATGGACCTTAGCAGTAACTGACCTGAGAAGGGGTATGACGACCAAAGGTTCAGACCACTTAGAAATGGGGATCTAATAAAACCACAAAGACCTTCCTAGGTCATAGCATGAGTGGGAAGAGATAAGAATAGAGTAAGGAGAAGAGAATGAGGTAACAGTTGTGTCCTTGAGACCAACTGCAGCAACAGGGACTGCAGTTTATCCTACTAACCTCACTTTTGTCAGTTTCCCCTCAGCAAGAGAGACTCACAGGATTTATGAAAGAGATCTCCCTAAAGTTTCATGTGTAAATGTATCTCTTTGGGGCAAGCTATAGACTATAGCACCCATGGAAGTGTTTTTCTCAAATCTCTCTTAAGGCAAACTGATGTGGAGAATTAACTGATAGAATTAGTTGCACTGGCATTCACCCAGGCAACAGTAACCTGGAACTGCTCTTTGTCAAAGACAAGGCAGAGCCAGGGTACCAGTCCTGGCCCTTTTCTACCTAATACAGAAAGGACTTCTTTAATGGTAAACCCATTGCCACAGCCAAAGATTTCTCAGAACTATGCTGTGGTCTGAAGGTCCTCCCACTCAATTCTTCCTTTCCTTTCTCTTTTCACAGCTGTCAGAACTGCATTGTGGTCTGAAGGTTTTCTCCTAATTTTCCTTCTTCGTTTATCCTTTGCACACAAAAAAATTCTATTTTGATGTTTGCCTTTTGGAGGATTCAAACAGAAACTATTGATGTTATTCTTTAGCATATGGCCAAGCTGTTTAAAAAAATACAAGAAGACAAATGGTCATCAGGAATGAGAGTAGGCATCACTACAGATTCTAAAGACTTAAAAAACAAAATAATGAAGTATTGTGTGTTTTTCCAAGAAAAAAGAAAATTTAGCAATTTTAAAAAATCTGGTCTGACACTTCAGTCAAGCAGTCCTGCAATGTTGTGATATAGGTACAGTAATCATTCCCAGAAAAAAAAAAAAAAAAAGAAAAAAGAAAGGTAACTGAAGATCCCAAGCTAGTTAAGACTACCTCCTTGATAATTATGAGACATAAAATTTGAAAATAAATTGCCTAATGATCTTTCTAAAAGTGGCATAGATAGTAGGTGTGGCCGGGTTTCTACCATATAGACAATTCCTTTTTCTTACTATAGAAAAATCACGGAGATGGATAATTTATTAAATTAACGTATCTTTTTGTGAGTGCTCAAAAAGTGATACGAATGGGGCATGTCAATATCTATAATACTTTCCAGACATTTCCCTAGTTAAATAGCACAAAATTGAGGGGAAAAAAAAAAAAAAAAAACTTCCCAGGGAAAGTGCTTATTATGGCCAACGAAACACTTGAATATAGAGAAGCATATTTTATACGTTTGTAGAATTTCAGGCCAGGCACAGTGGCTTACACCTGTAATCCTAGCACTTTGGGAGACTGAGAGGGAGCAGATCACTTGAGGTCAGGAGTTTGAGACCAGCCTGGCCAACATGGTGAAACCCCGCTTCTACTAAAAATACAAAAATTAGCTGGGCATGGTGGTGCACACTTGTAGTCCCAGCTACTGAAGAGGCTGAGTCTACAGTGAGCCAAAATTGCACTACTGTACTTCATCCTGGATGACAGAGCAAGACTTCATCTCAAAAAAAAAAAAGGAATTTTAAGTTTTGTGTTTTTTTTTTTAGTACTCCAAGTTTCCCCTTTGGAGTCATAGTCCTTTGAATGTTAGATTAAAAATGTGTATTCTATTTGAATTAACACCTTTGAGTACTTTAAATAATATAAGCAAAAATCTTAAGGAAAGATTAAGAATTAACTGTGCTAGTAGTGTTCTGATCCATATGAGAATCAACCCTAGACTAATATATTCTCTATTGATTTTGATTTTTATATCATTTTAAACCTTAAGACAATGTATTTCTATTATTATTATTATTATTATTATTATTATTTTGAAATGGAGTCTCTCTCTCACTCAGGCTGGAGTGCAGTGGTGTAATCTGAGCTCATTGTAGCCTCAGCCTCTCGAGTAGTGGCTGGGATTACAGCCACTCATCACCATGCCTGGCTAATTTTTGTATTTTTGATAGAGACAGGGTTTCATCATCTTGGCCAGGCGTCTTGAATCCTGACCTTGTGATCCACCCTCCTCGGCCTCCCAAAGTGCTGGGATTACAGGCATGAGTCACCGCGCCTGGCCAATAATGTATTCTTTTTAATGCTATTGTTTAAAATTATCAGAGAGTATTCTATACTCAAAATTCCTACTAAGAAACTCTCAAAACACTAGCAAAAATTTCAGAGCAGAGGTACGAAGCAAACAGTAAGGAAGAAAAGGAATATAAATTGAAATTCTGTCAGCTCACATGTGAGAATTCTTTCTAATCCTCATTCCAAATGATGAATATTAAAGAAGTTAGACTTCATGCTAATAAATTACAGTAAAACATTATCATATGTTGTATATTATAAATTATATATAACACTGTGCAGGATATTTATATATAACTGTGTGTTAATATTATATTAATAAGGCATTTTATTGATTACAAATATCTTCATTAAATTTAATCTACACAGTAATGATACGAGATAGGCTTTGTAATTAAATCCCCTTTAATAATTTATGCAAGCTACTTAACCTCTTTGGGCCTTATTTTGCTTATTGTTAAAAGAGTGAATTAAAGCACAGTAGATAATTGTATACCCTAATATATACCCTATTACACAATATTGGTGTTCCTTTATTAAGTCGATACTACAATATTATGCATTATGATGAGCCTGTACTGATAGGACAACAACGTCTGTGTGTAAGAGACAAAATATAATCTGAAACTTGGGTATTTTTCATTGGCACATCTAAAATTAGAAGACTTTTTGAGATGTGATGGTCCGGAGGGAAAAGAGAAATAAACTTATGATATCTAAAATAAAAGATAACTGAGATTTGACTGAAAATCTGCACTTCACAAGACAGACTTTAAATTATACATATTTTTTTCTTAGTCTTCTAATATGTTCAAACTCTTTTCCAAAAGTTCCAGTGCATCTCACCTATGCTAACCAACTTAAAAGGACAGAATTTTTGACTTTGATTTGCTCAGACGATTAATTAACATATTTATGCATTTTTGAATGTCAAATATTGGTGTCAGTAGTAAATGAGGGAAGATATGTAACTTGATACCATAGAATAAAGGATACTTAATCCAGTTACCCTCCTTCTCTCCTGCTACAACCTTCGGCTATAACTAATGATGCAGGATTTTTCTCAGTCACTTGTCAGCTGGAGACCCCCAGCTAGCAATGCCCTGACCCAGGCCTTGCTCAGGCCCAGGTTCACTGCAGGGGACACTCTGTCCACTAGGCCCAATGGGACATACCTGGCCTGTGCTTTGGCTTAGATCCTGTGTCTGCTGTGACTGTGTGCTCAGCCCCCTGTGGGAGTGGGTATGTGAGTAAGGAAGTGTGGGGTCCAGCCAGCCATTCCAAGTGCTGGCACAGAAGCAGATTCTATGCAGTGCTTGCATCTGGACCAGGCATGTCACAAGCCACTCCCATGGTGGACTCCAGTGTTCAGACAAGGGGAACAGGGTGACACCCAGGCAGGGGTCCCGATGGCCCTGAAGCCCCAGAGCTGGTGTTACAGCATGCTAATTAGCTCTTTTAGTCTTGTCATTCACACCCCCACTGACAGCAGCACATTAACAACTTCGTCAGTCCCTTGCCCTCTCTGACCCATGGCTCCAGGGCTAGCTTGGCCCTACTGCTGCTTCCATCTCACGGCGTGGCTGCCCCCAACCAGTGGAGGGCAGAAGGCCATGGTGTTTTAGCCTTCTCTGTACCCACGTTTGCTAGGCCCTGAGCTATTGTCCCACATCCAAGAAGAATGAAGATATGCTGACAAAGGGTGAGAAGAACTGGAAAGAATGTTATTGAGTGACAAACCATCTCTCATCATGAAGGTGGTCCTCCACCTATAGTCTGGTGATTTCTCTCCCACTGTGGCTGAGTTTGGGGCTTTTATGGGTTTGGAATGGGGAGTGCATGCTGATTGGTTTGTGAGTATGCAAAACAGGTTAGAACAAAGTCACCACACAAAGGTGGGCATGACAATGTGAAAAGCCAATTAGGGAAGTGTAGGTATATGTAAAATAGGTGAAGTGTGGGGATCAATAAGAGGAAAATACACTGAAGAGGAAGACAAGTTCTCAATACAGTCCATGGATTTGACTTGTAGCTTGGCTTCCAGGCTTTAAACTGTCTCTGGCTTGAAGGTGAGGTTTCACCCGAGATCCCCCATATCTACCTAGGATTTGTCTGCTTACCGCTGCTGTCACTAACAGCATTGAAAACTAGAAGTCTGAGTTTTGACAACCCAGACACCCTCCCCAAACTGAAAAGAAATTGCAAAAAAAAAAAAAAAAAAAAAAAAAAAAAAAATTATAATGCTTCACAAAACAGTTCACAAACCATTTTTGTTAGTATCACATGGATGTTTTTAAAAGTACAGAGTACTACATCCAATTTTAGACACACTATATGGAAAACTTAGGTCTTAAAATCCAACGAGCTACATTTTAAAACAGTTCTAGTTTAGATTGTTTTCCTGAAGTACCCTTTTCTCCTAAAAAAAGATAATAGTTCAGGGATGGTGCTGTAGCCATCATCTTTCTTTAGACAATGGGGGTGAAACTTCCATAGCATGTTGCTAGAAAACATTTTGCCTACTAAAACCATATTTAACATAGTTAAAAATGTTTATGACCTATTGTAAAATATTTGTTTGAATTTTTAGAGGATGACATATGTAATTTTAAGTATTTTTCGCCCCAAATAGAACAACTTGACTATATGGGTAAAATATTCTACAATTTGTATATTAACTCTGAAATAGAGGCATTTAATATGAACAACATGTAAAAAATTAATTTTCTTTTTTAGATGTATTCTAGCTGTTAAATTCATGTATTGTGACCCTTGTTAATGTTTACACGTAATAATTGCATCATATTGAGTGAAACAGCACTATTCCATTATGACTTGATACAATCTGATGTATTTTACTAAGAAAGATTCATACTAACAGATAATTCAGATAATTATCTTGTTTTAAGATACTGGACAAAGTTATATGTGTGTTCACTCTCATTTAACTATCAGTGTAATATAGACAATAATAATTTTCTGGGGTCCCATTCTTATTGATTAGCATTTTTTAAAAAACTGAGAAAATAAACAGCAAAATAGTAAAAGCATAAATAAATAAAACATATAATATTCTAGCATATATATAAATTTCATCAGCACACCTGATTGCCCACTCGTGAACAAATCGGAAAGGTGTTGATAGTTTGTTAGAAGTTTTATTTTATTCTCTGGAAAGGTATTGGGTGATATGGACAGTCAAGAGCCTACAGATTAGGTGACCAATGTTAATGAGTGCTAGGGTTTTCTGTCCAGCTTTCATTCTGTGAATATAAGATACAATTCACAATTATCTTCCTTTGTTAAGACAAATGTACTATAAAGGGAAGAGAAGACATTAATTTAATGGGGTTGGACTGACAAACACATAACAAACTTCTAAGTAGGATTCCATATGTAAAAATAACTCACTACACACATAAATACAGATATTTTTTTTTTTTTTGTATACACATGACCCATCTACTTTCCCTAAAGCATATGTCTTTTGCAGTATATACTCAGAAGGGAATACAATGAAAACGTTTCTAGATAAAATCAACTTATCTGTATATTGACTTTTTTGTGTGTGTGATATTTCAAATGAAGGTCAGTAGTCTTCAAACTAAGGACACAGGATAAGCACAAAAGGGCATAAGCTGTAATGGGGGAGGTAAGCCATGTAATTTGAATCAACCTTACTGGTAATGGATGGAACATATACATAAACTAGATCTCCAAACATCTGTGTCTTTCGTAATCAAATTTCAAGTGAATATGACATTATTTCCTATTTTATAGAATAACATGATATTTTGATATTTCTATTGCATAAAATATATGAATACAGAGAGAATAAAAGTATAAGATGCACACGCTTATGTCAATAGGTAAAATGCTATTGTGAGTAATTTAAAATGAAAAATCAAAGCTAAAATTCGACTGATAAAGAGGTAACGTGCTTCATTTTTATTTTCTGTCAACTGATGTTCCCTGAAGGTCTAGTGTTAAGATTCAGTGCTCTCTCATATTTTCTATGAATGTAATGAATGTTGTATAAGGTTATATTGATTTGAACTTTTATTTCAACACTTTGCTAGACTAATTGAATATACTGCTTTTTTTATATTTTTTTCTAATAATTTATAAATTAGCGGGCAAAGTATTTTCTTCTCTCGCAAATACATAAAACCTTTATGAATATAGATAGCTTTATTTCTGAATGTCTTTCAATTGCTTTTTGCCTTGCTAGTTCCTTATCCTATGAATTATTTGAATAGAAAGATGTTTATTTAATTATAATTATTCTTTGTTCTTTATTTTGAAAGTCTGCATAAGTACAGCTTCGTAGTAATTGCTTAAGATTTCTTTTGGAACATTCAAAACACTCAGTTTGTTCCTATTTAGAAAAGAGTTGATGAAAAAATATAATTCAAAAGAGCATACTAATAGTTCATTGATACTGATATCTCTTCTGCTTCAGCAATACTGCATAGAAATGAAATTAAAATCACAAAAGCATAAAAAGACATCAGATGCATTACAGAAAGCAACACACAGGAACCAGAAGAACTGGTGATCAACATTCATTACCTTCTCATTTTTCTCTTTTATGCACAATAAACAGTGCTTTCATTTTCTTTTATTTATTCAGCCATTTATTTCATTTTTAACCTAAATTTTACCTTAATATTTTTTATCTTATATCTCATATCCACAATTTTTCTGAGGTTATTTGCAATTATAAAAATATATAAAGCAATCCTTCAGCAACTTAATTTTTATTTTTATTTTTTTGTTGTTTCAGCTGTTATAAATGAAGACAGTTTTAAAAATAGACCTTTATATGGACGTTTTGGTCTGTACGAGTATGTGTGTTTTAATATTATACAAGGGGTTCTAGTAATTGAATAAAAACTATATACAATTATTATGTCAAAGAATGTGAAAGGCTAAAACTGAAATAACACAGAGATACCAGGTTATATAAAGTAGAACAGAAAAGTACATGAACTTTGTAGTGTGTCTGCAGCAGAACCTAGGATATTGCCTGACAGGTTACCTGACAAGAAGAGGGAGCTTTACTATGATTTGTTAGAAATTTAGGTCATAAATTGTTTCTTAGATGTTTCATTTAAATGTGAATATTTTATTTTAATTTATAAACCTAAATAAAACAATTACTATATCCCTATACCACTATGTCTTTTGAATTATCTGTGTGCATTTGATAAGAAGCTGTATTATTATCTATATGTAAAGTTCACTACATATCCATAGAATTAACCTTATTTATTACAGCATTCACCCATTGTAAGTCCTGACATTTTAATCATTTGACTTAGCTTAGGTCATGAGTGATATGTTCAAATCACCTATTTTCATTGTGCTTTTGTTAACTTATTCTTGTCTTCCTGTTGACAGTGTTTTCTGAAGACAGTTGCTGTCTTATTTGGTGGTAGGTTTTTATAACTGTTATATCTTTACTACGGAAATTGTATTTTAAGATAATAGAAAGTATCTTTTCTCTTGTTGATTTTTCATGTGAATTTTACCTTTTCAAATATTAATCTTTATTTCTCTTTTGCTTCTATTTGCCTGATACACCTTTATCTACCCTTTATTGTGTTATCTCTTTCTTTTAGGTATACCTCTTGTGTAAAACACACAGAAGGAATTTTCTTGGCAAGCCATCCTAAAACTACCTGTCTTTTAAAAGAGGAATAATCTTATTTACATTTAATTGTATAATGTATATGTTTGGTATCAGACTTGCTATCATTTTATTTTATTTTATTTTATTTTTTTATTATTATTTTTTTGAGACGGAGTCTCTCTCTGTCGCCCAGGCTGGAGTGCAGTGGCTGGATCTCAGCTCACTGCAACCTCCACCTCCCGGGTTTACGCCATTCTCCTGCCTCAGCGTCCCGAGTAGCTGGGACTACAGGCGCCTGCCACCTCGCCCGGCTAGTTTTTTGTATTTTTTAGTAGAGATGGGGTTTCACCATGTTAGCCAGGCTATCATTTTATTTTAAACATATTTTTGTTGCAGCTTTTGTTGTTCAGCGAGTGGGAGGGAATGGTGCCCAGCGGTTTTTTCTCCCCTGTTGCTCAGCAAGTGGGAGTGGGGATTACAGAGTTACAGGATTCCTTCAATGCTGCTTCACCAGTCAGAAATCTCACAGCCACTGTGACCTCTACCCAGGGCTTTGCTGCGGCCCGCGGAGCTTGCTTCGCCCACTCAGCCTAGCAGGCTGCGCTTGGCTCATGCTATCAGCATGGATCCCACACCCACCACAGCTCTGCACTCAGCCCACAGCTGGACTGGCAATGCTGCAAGTGACTTCTGTATTGGGCACTAGTGTCTAGACAAGACAAGGGGAATGTGGTGGTGCCTGAAAACTCAGAGACACCAGCAACTGTGGAGCGCTAAGTGGTGTTATAGCTTATTCGTAGAAAGTTCCAAAGTCTGAGCCCCCAGGAAATATTACAGTTCTCTCTCTTTCCCACTGCCCAAAGCTCAGCAAACAGGGGCATGTTACAGCTTGCCCCTGCTTATTTTTGCTGCCCACAGCTCAGCAAGTTCCGTGTTTTTGTCTTGGGACCAAGAGGAATAAGGTACGCACACACCAGACTGTGAGTAGGGCAGAGAAGAATTTTATCGAGTGACAGAAGGAAAACTCTCAGAGGAGAGGGGACCCAAGAGTGGGTAGCCCTCTGTGTAGCTGAGTCCAGTGTTTTTATGGGCTCTGAATGGGCAAGTACATGCTGATTCGTCTATGGGTGGTCTTGGAAAAAGCACCATTTAATTGGTTAAATGGTATTGAGGAAATGGTGGACTCCATCCAGAACTGGCAGTTTGGTTTTCAGGCTTCAGGCTGTCTTTGGGTTGAAGGTTGGGTTTCACCAGGGATACATCCTTGTCTGCTTAGGAATTTGTCTGTCTCCTTTCACTATCATTTTGTGTTATATTTACTCAGAATTTTTCACATAGTGGTCTTTTTTTTAATTTTTCAAATTTTGTCATTTTTTGTATTTTGGAAGATTTATAATTCTTCTCTATTAGTTACTCTTCTCCTAATCGTTCAGAAGCAATCCTCCATGGTGTTTCTTGATGTCTTCTATCAGCTACTGTTCCAAAGTACAAGTTCGGGACATTTGTATGCAAACAGCCTTGAAAGACTGAGATTGTGGCTTCCTCCAGGACAGAGTGCATGTTTGTTCCCAGACTAGGATATTAAAGATAATGTCTTCATCCATGTGGAAATTTGGGCAAGTTTTCTACCAGCCCACATTAAAAGACTGAAGTTTTCTAAACTCGAAGGTTTTCAGCTGTGACATGAACCAATTATATGTGCAGCATCCACTTGTGTCCTGCTCACCATTACCCCCTTGGGACCTGGGAAAGGGAAGTTACAGGAACAAGAAGTTCACCCTGCCTGCTGTGCCATAATAATGCCTGCGTCTCTCACTCAGGAGTTGTGCCAGTGTGTATGAAACTGGCAGCCTATTGTCTTAGCTTGCAAGTAAGATAAGATTTCATGTTCTATAAGTTCTTAATATTAATGCTTTTTAAAATTTCCTTTTGTCCACCTTTACATTACCCGGGCTACCTCTGTTCAGTTTGTCACTTCAGAAATTTTTTTTTTTCTTCCCACCTAATTCTTATAGGAAATTGATGACCTTGTTATTTTTTGTCAGTGCATATTATATTTTATGGCAATCTTCTATCATTACCCCATCTTTGTATTAGCCTAAGATCTATGATTAAATATGCTAAATTTTCACTAGCTCTACTTTTTTCCAAATATGACTAGGTAGGCCTGTGTGACACTGGTGAAGAACAAATGGCTGATGTACCTGAAGCCACAAATAGCATGAGGATAATTGTGGGGAATTACAAGATGTGGGTGTTGGTAAAATGTACTACTGAATTATTTAAGTTAATGAAACAGAAGGAGTGAGTGGAGAGTAGATTATAAACCAATATTCCTTATTTAGCCTAGTAAGTACTGGAAGATACTTCCTCCTACCTACTTATATTCCTGAATGACAGCCTCACTTAAGTCATGAAGGTGATATAATATACTTAAGCAGACAAATGTTTGAAAATTGCATTTTTTCATGTATTTTGATCCAAAATATATTCAAGAATCTAGAGCAATGAATAAGGATAAGACCATAAAGAAAACTTTTAAGTCCTTTAGGGTATCAGCTCCATTTATTCCCAATTACTGACATTTTCACCTGAATCTAATAAGATGGAGTCCTTATAACGTTAAACATAAACTAAAAGTTTGGTACCCTATGATAGCTTTATATTTAAAAAAGCAAAGTCCAAATAAATAAATAAATTGATTTTATTTTTTGAGGCAAATAAAAAGTTTCAATTACTAATCCTAACAATACCTGCTTAATATTCTTTCTTCTTCTCTCCAATTGTTCTACATCTTCTTTCAACAAATTAGAGGTAACCATGATATAAGGGAAAAGAAATTGCTTCTTGATGGAATAAGTATGGTTATTGAGAAAATTAATTGTAGTCACATATAGTCCTTTATAGTAAGACCATGAAAATTAGCAAGAAGATTTGTACCTTTGGCCATTCTACAATTTAGCAGAAATAATAAAATATAGACTATGCCCCACAGAAAACAGAAATTACACTTTGTTTCTACAACCAATAATAAACACTATAGAATTAGAATGTTTAACATTCAACCATATCTGCTTCCATTTGATTTAAGTAGGCAAAGCAATCAGTTACTGTGTTTTATATGACTAATTTGTTATTTTCAATATCAAAAAGGTGGGAAACTTTACATTTGTTATTTTCAATATCAAAAAAGTGTGAAACCTTAGATTCATTGTTTCTATTTGTTCATCTCCATGGACTGAAACACTCTGACTTGTAGTCACATCTCAGAGTGCCTGCTCTGGGCCCAAGTTTGCTGTTTCCCTATATTAGAGAAAGAGGCATCATTCATCATTATGTGGACGTGGAGTGAAAAGATTTCCAAATAAATCCCAAATGGCAGTCAATTAGTCATTACTTTCACAACTTGTCCATACATCTGTTGTGAAGTGCTGTGGAGTGAATGTTTATACACTTACCCTCCCAAAAGGCCTACCAGTAACTTCATAAAACATGGTGACATGGAGCCACGACACAGCCTTGTTGCAAAATATGTCTCCAATGGTAGTTAATCAAAGGATGCCATGAACTCAGCAAAACTTCTACTACTAATACAATACAGTTGAACGTTTGCTGCTATCATTTCTGCTATAAATCCTGTGAATGTCTTTTATTTAGTAAAAAAACTATTAGCAAATTCAACTTGCAGTTAAAAAAAAACCCACAGAGCAGCATATTTCATAATGACTTTGAGTAGTGTGTCAAATCAGACTCTGAAGCAATAATTATATTTTAAAATATTGTATTTGTTAATGGAATATTATGTTTATCAAATACTTAACGAAAAGCAGAGCATTACATAAATATCAGCTATTTGATACCAGAAAGAATTATAATTTGAACCCCAAAAGCAGCAGTAAGAGAGTAAAATGGTGTAAATGACTTCATTTAGCTTAAATCGCAATTACTTGTGTTCCTCTGGTATGGAATGAGAATATTTGTTTGTGGCCAACGAACACAGCCAATTAATATTATTTCCTTTTTTTGGTGTGAATTGTATGAAGACGTATTATATTGTAATATATGTATGCAGTTTTATAAATAATAATTGTTTTCATTGTAGAAATTATTTAAGCTATTTTATATTACCTCATAATGTTAAAATAATATACTTCACGACATAAAAGTATGACCTCTTATTTTAAAAATACAAAACATAAAATAATACTGATTCAGATATTTATGAGACTGCTACAAGGGAGTAATTACATTAGTACTTTTAAATGCTGAATTCAAGGTCTTACCTCAAAAGTTGTTATACCTACTGTAATAACCTATACACCACTTCCTATGAAGACGTATGAGTGTTCTCGAGCTGTTAATAAAGACATACCCATGACAGGGAAATTTATAAGGACAGAGGTTTAATGAACTCACATTTCCACATGGCTGGGGAGGCCTCTCAATCATGGTGAAAGTTGAAGGAGGAACAAAGTCACATCTTACATGGCGACAGGCAAGAGCATGTGCATGGGAAGTCCCCTTTATAAAACCATCAGATCTCATGAGACTTATTCACTATCACAAGAACAGTATGGGAAAGACCCACCTTCATGATTTAATTACCTTACCAGGTCCTTCCCATGACATGTGGGAATTATGGGCGCTACAGTTCAAGATGAGATTTGGGTGGGGACACAGCCAAGCCATGTCAATGTTGTATTTGTAGTTGGCAGCAACAACTATGATAGAATAATCATGACATAGGTATCTAATATTTCAGGCAAATTGCTTTGCTAGTTTTCATTCTCTTTCTCCTGTTCCTTTACCATTTTTCAGAAATATTTGGAAGCATATTAGCTTTTATTTAGATAAATGGATTATTTGAATTTTTTTATACATTTGCTGAGTTTGAAGCCTTCTTTTCAGTAGTTTACAACTACATAGAATCCAATGAAGAATTCACAAAATGAAACAAATTAGTGGTTTTATGGCATATGTTATTTGGTACTGACAAGCTTTGGTTTTGCCTGTCATGCTAAACTAAATATTCACATAGTACTTATCATTCTTGTCTTTCTTGAACTCTCAAATTTCTAAAAATATGTGAGAATTATTACTCATTAATTTGCAACTGAAATAAAATAACTTACATCAAAGGAAAGTAGCCTCTGCACAGGGTTGACTTTCTATATGCCTTTAAAATAATCACATTCTATGAAAAAATGCACAACATCACAAATCATCAGAGAGCGTGCAGTATTAGTTTTTCTCTTCCAGCATTAGTTTGCTGAAGATAATGAACTCCATCTTCATCTATGTTCCTGGACAAGACATGATCTCATTCTTTTTGTGGCTGCGTAGTATTCCACGGTGTATATGTGCGTACCACATTTTCCTTCTGTCATTGATGGGCATTTAGGTTTATTCAATGTCTTTGCTGTCACACAATATACTGGTATAACAAATCTGCACATGTACCTACTGAGATTGAAATAAAAGTGGAAAATAAAATAATCATATCTAATGACCTCAAAATAGATCAATTTACATATACATAATTGTCAGTAGATATAATTTTGATGAAAAGGTTATTTTATGTAATTTATTTCAAATATATTGAAATCAAACTCAGCATAATATAGTTTAGTAAATACATAGAAATAATAGAAAAAATTTTTCTGTACCAGTTGTACTTACGTTGTCAAAGAAAGAAATATTCAAATAATATATCCGGAAATAATCACTGTAGAAATTCTTCATATAATGTATACAGGTTATTTTAGTGAAATAATCCTAAAATAATTTCAATCTGTTCATGAGTTTATGAAAAAGATCATATATGTTTTCAAAGTTAATATTTTCAATCCCTTTATTTTATTCTTTGTTATATTTTTATTTTGATCATACAAAAATTCATGTGGGTATGTGTATAATTCTTATGTATTTCCCAGGTAAGATAGGAATAAATACTGTAAATATATAGTTTTTCTTTTTTGGTGGAAAATGTAAGATATGGAAAACCTAAAGATTGTATATAGGTAAAAATAGAAGGGTAAATTAGATATCACATGATTCACATTCCAACATCTCCTTTATGATTTCAGGATTCCCTTACTTTAAAATGCAGATGAAGAAGCTATAACTGTGTGGAAACTTATATTCTTGCTACCTTTTCGTTGTTGTAGTTGAAGTAATACATAGTAAAGTAATTTTCTTGGGAGACTATTTTGGAGTAATGTATCTTAATGAACTCTTCTTTAAAACAATTATTTTAAAACATTCTTTTCATATATTTTTACTCTTAATAGCTCTTCATGTATCATGTCAGAATACGAGAAATTAGAAAGTTAAAAATATTTTGCAGAATGAAGTACATTAATACTCATTGCTAAAGTCATTTAAGCTCTAAGATGAGTATGTTATGAGCAAACATATATATATATTTATTAGTTATACTTGTATATAGATATTTCTCAGAAAAATCTACTTTTGGAATAAGTTTTTTTTTAATAGACTAGCAAATATTTCTTTAGATGATTTAGTGAAAATATTAAAATACATTGATATCTGAATAAAACTTTAAAAATTAATAATATTTTTGCATCTGTTATGCTTTTGTCATGGGAATTAATGTTAATATTGATAATTGGGCCTCCATATTTAAATAAAAAAAGAATTATGGCAGGAACTGGCAGATATCCCCTAAAACCTGTTCTCCACTTCTATCATAGAAATAGAAAATTCACCTAGGAAAATTGCCACCTATTAATAGTATAAAGACAGCAAGTTGATGAACTTTCCTTGTAGCTAGATATGCCCACATGAATAAATTCAGGATACAAGAATATGAACCTAAGTTCTCACAGAAGCTTTGTTCAATATTTCTTTATATAGACTTGATGCTGCCACTTTTCTACTTTGTTTCTCTTTCGCCTAACCTGAAACATAGATTTTTAACTAGAACCAAGAGAATAAAGAGTGGACTTTTAAACTTGAAAGAGCCTGTATCCTTAAGGAATTTGTGGACCAGACTCGAATTTTATCCCTCTGTAAAATTACCTACAGGAAATAAATTTCTATCTTAGTTATGCCACTTTTATTTCAGTTTTTCTAAATAATATTATTTAGTTTTTTCTATTGTTTCCGTAGCCAAACAAAAGGTTACCTTCTATGCGAATGAATAAACAGATCATTATACTTTAAAGGGTGAGGATAGGTATCTTGTCATTGTGCATCTTTTAGGGAATTATCTAATTACATAAGAACTTCATGTTAAAGATAAATCTGGCAGAGGTCTATTTTTGTATGATCCATGAGCTAAGAATGGTGTTTATATTTTAAAGCATTGTAGAAAACAAAAAAGAAAGAGAATTCATGGCAAAGACACTATGTGGCTTGCCAAGTCTTGTTTAGTATATGGCCCTTTATAGTAGAACTATGCGGAACCCAAATCTATAAAATACTCTGTGGTGACATTCTCTGACAAGAGTTTCCTTTTAAAAAACTATCATTATTTTGTCTTCAAAATCATTAGTGTTCTGATCTTCATAATGACAGAAAGTATCTAATACTGAATATGCAGATTTTAATCATAGAAAGCCAGAAAAAACGGAACCACTGGACTCTGAAGTTTAGTTAAAATACTCACCTATGATAAGTGAGATCAGCTATTGACACAGCACTTCATCCAAGGTAATAACTTTAAAAAGTATGACCAGAGAATTCCAAAGTTCTATTTAGGAGATCACCATTAACCATAAAGTCTAGATGATTATCCATGTCTAAATCTATGAATCACAACTAATCTAAATTTATGTATATTAGGACTCTCCAGACAACAGCATCAATAGGATATATATATATAGTAAGAGAAGATGTACTAGAGGAACTGGCTTACATGGTCATGGAGGACCAGAAGTTCCACAATACAGAGATCTGCCAGTTGGAAAATCAGGAAAGCCAGTGGTATAGTTCAGTTTGAGTTTCAAAGACCCGAGCCTCTGAGTTAGTAGTAAAAGTTCCCCCAGGTCTGATTCAAAAAGCCAAGAAACCAGGAGCACTGAAGTCAGAAGGCGATATCTCAGCTCAAGCAAACAGAATGAATTACCCCTTCTCTGACTTTTTGTTCTGTTTGGACACTCAATAGATTGAATGATGCTTGCCCACATTCATAAGGGCCCATCTTTTCCACTTTGGAACTAGTAAGTTCCAAAGCTAACCTCTTCCAGAAGCACCCTCGCAAGAATACTCAGAAATAATGTTTTACCAGCTATCTGTATATCCCTTAGCCAAGTCAAATTGACACATAAAATTAGCCATCACACTAAGAAATTTATAGACAAACATTCAAAATATAAAGAAGAAATTGTTCTTCTAAAGTCAAATAATAAGTACAGCATATGTAAAGATCTGGAAAATAGACAATACGTTAGTTCAATATTATTTAACAAAAGGAAATCACAAATATAAAGTGAGAGTGATAGAGCATTAGGGAAAAACCACTACTGTGGCTGGAATTTTAGACTTTCTTAATATTTTGATGAGATACTCTTTTGTATTTAAAATTTATTTATAGCATGCCTATTATTACCGGAATAACATTACAGGAAAGAAAAGAGTAAAAGATTCTAGGTTTTTAAGAAGCTTGTTGGCTAGTGAGAGAAGAAAAAATAAATAAAATAAAATTATAAGCAATAGAAAATGTGAGATTATGTACCCTATTGGTTCTTCTGGAGAACACTGACTAATACATCATAATAGGAAACAGAAAAAAATATAGGGAATAAAATGCATTGATTGTACAAGGGTAAGTGGAGGATGGAGCAATAAGAAAATACTAGATTTTGAAACATCTTTTACATCAAATGCAGGAGCTTGGACAACATCCTTTAGGCAACAGGGATTCACGCATGGATTTTAAATAAGTGGGTTTGCATTTAACAAGATAAGTCTAGTTCTACAAAGATACGACTTTGAAAAAGGTAACTATTTAAAATACTTTTGAAAGCAGTGTTAACAAGGGGTGTGGTAAATCAGTGACTTTTGGTAAATCAGTGACAATAAAGATAGAAAGGAGGACATTCAAATAAGACATACTTAATTAAAAAATTGGCAGAATTGGTAACTTAGAGATACAGTAAGTGAAACAGAAAGAATAATTGTTTCATTCTAGCACTGGTGAAATGGGAGAGTTCCCTGACTCCCCTCAGGTTGTATGACAGGGGTGTGGCTCACCTGTTTGCTCACCTGGCAGCTCAAACCCCTAACTGGAGGAGGAGCTCACAGAGGGGAAGGTGCAGGAACAGGGGCAAGCACTTTTGAGCTGTGGCTCCACCATAGCGTCTAGGGGTGAGTGTCTGTGACTCCGGAAGTCCAGCTGGGCGTGTGTTACAGTGTGCTCCTTTAGCTTAGCTGTTTGCAGACTGCTTGTGTGTTAATCAGCTTAATGAACCCTATGCCTTATCACAAGGGCAAGGGGCGAGTGTGACAGCCTTCTGTATCCTGAGCTCTTGCCCAGTGTCCTGAAAGAATTGGACCACAGGTGGGCTCAAAGGATGAGTGCAGGGTTTTACTGAGTGGTGGAAGTGGCTCAGCAAGATGGATGGAAAGCCGGAAGTGGGGATGGAGTGGGAAGGTGGTCTTCCCCTCAAGTCAGGATGCTCAGCAGCCGGACTCTTCTCTGAATGCCCCTGGCCAAACTACCCTTGGGGTCTAGCCGTCCCTCCTCTTTTCTCTTTCTCTGCTATGTCATTCCGCTCTCGCTGGTCTGCTGGTCTCTTCTAGAGCTTGGGATTCAGGGTTTAATATGGGTGCAGGATGGCGGGTGTGGCAGTCCCAAAGGCAACTTTTTGGGTTCAAGAACAGAAATATCTGTTCTCATTTAGGGCTGTGGGTATCCAACTTGAGGGTGGGGCCTTTGCCAGGGGAATCACTCTTCTACTCAGTATTTCCCTGTTTTCTGTCTGTGTCACCGGCACTGGATTGGACAATGTGTTTCCAAATACAAGAAAAGAAAATTTTAAGAAAGAAAATCAGAACTCAATTTCAGATTGTGTGTTTAAAGTGCCATTTGGAAAGCAGAGAATAAAACACAAAGAGGGTAAATATGTAAAAGATTATAGGACCAAGATGCAGCGAGTAACTGGCTTATGCGACTAGAGAGAGGCGAGTTAGAGCTATCCAAGATTGCTTGGGTAGCTGATGGTGCTATCAAGTTAGATAAGGAATACAAATGAAGGAATGGATTTTACAGGAGGTGATAAGTTCAAATGCAAATATTTTTAATTTGAGGTTTCTTTGGAACAATTGTCAAGAAGAGAGATATCTGTCAGAAAGAAATTTGGACTAGAGAATATGAGTCTTCCAGTCTTTCATTTATCAGTCATTCTTGGGACCATGAAATTGAACAAAACTTCCTGAGGACAAGAATAGTGGCCTGAAAATGGAATCCAAGAAGTACCACACACACTAAAAAGAGGGTTTGGGAGTAGAAAAGAAGAAAGGGCAGTAACCACAGTGATCCTGCTGGCAAGAAAAGGAGTGTGGCACAGAGAATGTGTGGCAACAGGAAGGGATCTCAGAGAAAAAAAGTCAAAGTAGGATCTTTACAATAGAAAACCTAGCCCATGTATTTGAGAAGTGATTTTAGAAAACTCTTTCATGAAATTTAGTAGCGGTAGAAGAGAAGATAGAAGAGAAGAGAGAAGAATAGTTGTAGGGATAATGTAATTAAATAAGTCTTTTAATTTGTTAACCAAAAAAAAAATCCTAATGCCCCCCAACCATCTGAATGGACTTCCTCCTTGGCCAGGGCACACTACAATTTAACCTGAAAGACTGGCTCAGGCCATGATGGGAAGTGGGGTGTCAGATATACCTCATTATACCCGTCAGCATTAACAGCAACACAGATCTTAAGTTTGATAAGAAACATTTATAATCTATTCTCTCTGAAGCACGATACCTGGAGGCTTCATCTGCATGATAAAACTTTGGTCTCCATAACACTTATCATAACCCAGACATTCCTTTTGATTGATAATAACTCCTTCAACCAATTGCCAATCAGAAAAAAATTTAAATCTACATGTATCCTGGAAGCCCTGCTTCGAGTTGTCCAGCCTTTCTGAACCAAACGAATGTATGTCTTAAATGTATTTATTAAAGTGTCATGTCTCCCCAATATGTATAAAACCAAGCTTAGCCTGAACATCTTGAGCACATATTCTCAGAGTCTACTGAGGGCTGTGTCATGGGCCATGGTCACTGATAATCGACTTAGAATAAATCTCATCAAATATTTTAGAGTTTGACTCTTTTCATAGACAATTTATTTTGTTTGTTCAGGGTGAAGGCAAATGTAAGAGAATATAACTGAAAGAGAAAGAAGATTATGGCACAATTGGACTCATTGACCTTTAGAAAAAGAAAGACAATCTTATTTAAAAATGGAGAAAAGACTGTAAAGATGGATGATAATGTAAAGAAATCTGAAATTAGGTACAAATTTTTTGAGAACCAATGTACTGAATAACTTCAAATTTCTCAATGAATGATTTGTGTTGGCTATTTGTTATAAGGTTTTTGGACATTTAATAGTGCTATGCATAGTGATTAAGATTTGGGATAACTTTCTCATATGATAAATTTGTAAAGCTTATAATGTGAAAGTAGATGATATTAATTGGGTAATTCTTGTCATCCAACCAAAACGGAGTGAGAGCCAACGACAAAACGCACTCGAGGAGCAAAACATTGTTCCAAGAATGCAATTCTCTGCAAATGTGATTGCTGAAATTGCCTGCTATAACCTGAAACCAGTATTATCTAACAGTTAATGAAATAACCTGCTACAACTCTAAGACTAGTTTTAACCATCACCACCATCACTTATCAATTAGCACTTACCAGTGTAGTAAGAGTTATTAAGAAATTATTTTAGGCAGATAAAGAGGAAAAGGGGTCCTTGAAAAGTTTTCACTGCTTTAAAGTAGCTCCAGAAACGTTTCCTGACTAACAGGAAAGCCCAGGCAATTAGAGAGGGCCGGCAACTTTTGATATGCAAATACCAGCTATAAGAAACTGGGTCCACTGACTTTGGCTCATTCCTCAGCGCTTTGGCTCATGCCTGTAATCCCAACACTTTGGGATGCCGAGTCCGGAGGATCATCAGGTCAGGAGTTTGAGATCAGCCTGACCAAAATGGTGAAACCTCGGCTCTACTAAAAATACAAAAATTAGCCTTGTGTGATGACTGCAGGCCTGTAATCCCAGCTACTACGGAGGCTGGGACAGGAGAATCGCTTGAACTGGGAGGTGTTGTTTGCAGTAAGCCAAGATGGTGCCACTGCACTCCATCCTGGGTGACAGAGCAAGAATCTAGCTCAAAAATAGATAGATAGATAGATAGATAGATAGATAGATAGATAGATAGATAAATAAATAAATAAATAGAAAAAGAAAAAAAGACATTGGGTCCACCCAAACGTGGCAATTTCCACCATTGTCCTCTTGCCCTTGCCCTGACATGTGCCTGACAACATGACCACCTCTACATAGCCCCAGGTGTGTAGAACATCATGGCACCCTGAATTTGCATATTAAAGGACTAGGGTGGGAGGGCCAGTTTTTTCAGGGCTACATGAATGATATGCCTGGTCAAATCAATCCCCTGAGCTCTATGCAAATCAGACACCACTTCCTCTAACCTACTTATATAAGCAGCCATTTTTCCATGGCACACCGGGTCTCCTCTCTGGACTCGGGAGCCCCCTTTCCTCTATCCCTGTACAGGGAGCTACTTTCTTCTTTCTTCTTCCTTCTTTCTTGCCTATTAAACTCTCTGCTCCTTAAAACCACACCACATGTGTCCGTGTCAGTTTATCCAACTCACCAGAGACAGGAGCCATGGTGTTCCTCCACTCATTGGAGCCATATCGTCAACTCCCAAAAACTTTATGGGTGCCGATGAATTTTCTTGCAAAACACTATGTAATATTTCTCCTTTTTGTAAAACTTCCAACCTTCTCTTTGTTCTTTGGACATACCAGAGGCCACCTGATCTGTGCATATGCCCTGGATTGCAACTCTTGCGTCCCAAATGAAAAGTTTGAAATTTAGAGATCTGTCTCTATATTTTATTTGATTTTAACAATAATTTCCGACAGCCATTAGTCATCAATATTTAGCAACATAATAGGTACACTGTTGTGGCATTGCTGGTTGAGAATTTTCTTTGTGTTCTGTAGTGAAAGAAAGGAAAAGGGAAGCATGAAATTTGAGTATTGGTTCAGAAATAGTTCACCTGTTCTAACATGGTTTTCTTTTGGTTGAAATTCATCTAGGAAATCTTAGCGAAAATAAATTTCCCCTGAACCTTAACACTAGGTCAAGAAATTCATATGAGACATGCATAATTTTTAATGTTTTATTTTATTTTTATTTATTTATTAATTTTTGAGACAACATTTCTCACCTGTCACTTACGCTGGAGTGCTCTGGCTCACTCTAAGCTCACTACAACCTCCACCTCCCGGGCTCAAGCAATCCCACTGCTCAGCTGAGGATCACGTTCACGTAATTATCACTTTTTTTTTTTTTTTTTTAAGTAGAGATGGGGTTCACCATGTTGGCCAGGGTGGTCTCGAACTCCTGACCTCAGTTGATCCACCCGCCTCAGCTTCCCAAAGTGCTGGGATTACAGATATGAGCCACCATGCCTTGCTTGGACATTTATAATTTAAATGTGATTGTAGCATATACAGCCATCTTTTTAGTTTTAGAGTGTTTCTATTACTGAGATAGGGTATGCCGAGGTATCTTCTAAAACACGCTGGGAAACTTGAAGGCTCTGGATCAGATCCGGTTGAAGATAACTCAGATCTCGGAAGTTCTTGCCTGTCACAATGGACATCCATGGATAAGACATGGCTACATTAATTAAGATCTCAGCATGAAGGAAGAAAATCAATGAAGGAGTAATAAATATTATTATTATTATGTGGTTGACATTATAACAACTTTGCATATTATTGGATACCAATAGAAGTGACAGCCATATGCATAAGAATTTGCATATTTGGAGCAACATTTGAAAAATTACTTCCTACAAATATCAAAAAATCAGTCATTATCCTGAATAAATATGTATCTCCCCTGGGAACTTTTAGGTTCACCCCTCCCTTCACCCTCTATAACCTACATGACCTAAACTTTCTCACTAAAGAGGTGATAGTAATGAACTTCAAGTTATATTGAATTGACTGTGGCAGCTTTGTAGGTGCAAAAGATAACCTTGCAAGAAAAAAAAATGCTATGATTACAGCAGTGAGTTGATAGTCACTAATTACAACACCTTTAGAATTGGTCACAGTATTCTAGTCAAAAAGGCATTTTTCCTGGGCTGCTCTGGGTAATGACAGCTAGGAAATGTGCTAGGTTATTTCTGCCCAACATGAGGTTTCTTAAACAGGTAGTTTTTGCTCTAGAGCTCCCTATTGGCATGGAAGGGATTTTCTCACAACTGAATCAGAGACGGAAGCTCTTCCTATCCAACGCTTCTTCTTTATCCCTGTCTTTTCACAGGTGTCAAACTTGCATTACATGTTTAAAACCCTCCCTACTACTACACCCACTCTCTTTTGACTTTAACAGATTTTTATTCCCCCAAATCTCTTTCACTTTCAACTTAGATTGAGTATCTGCTTCCCAGTAAAACATGGACTCCCACTGTATATATAACAAATGTCAACAGTATTCAAAATACAGTCTTTTTTGTTTATAAATTATTAAAGAAAAATATAAAGAACATGAGTGAAGTGAAAAAGAAATGTATTAGATTTCTATTGCTGCTATAACAAATTATAAAAAAAAACAATTACTTAAAAAATACTCATGTATTCTCTTAAAATTCTAAAAATCAAAAGTCCAAAATAAGTTTTATGAGGCTAAAATTGAGGTGTTGGCAGGACTGTTTCCTTCTGGAGGCTCCAGGGAAGAATCCATTTCCTTTTCCTGTTCAGCTTCTAGTGGGCCCCTGCATTCCTTGGCTTACAGACCCTGCCTCCATCTTCAAACTGCATCACTCCAATTTCTGCTTCTGCCATTACATTGCCTTTTTCTCTTAACTCAATTTTTAAGGACATTTGTGATTACAGTTAGAGCCAACTTAGATAATCAAGCATAGCATACTCATCTAAAGATCCTTAACTTAATCACAACTGTGAAGTGCCTTATGCCATATAAGGTGTATGAGATTAGGATGTAAACATGTTGGGGAAAAGGTGGGGAAGCATTATTCAGCTTACTCCACCAGACATATTATTTTACTAAGAATATGTAGTTTGGGAAACTTCAAGGATCTGGATCAAACCCAAAATGAAGATAATTCAAACTTCACAGATTCTTGCTATGACAATGGGCATCCATGGATGAGGTGAGAAACTGAAGCACAGTTGCAGTGTTAAGTCTCAAAATGGAGGAAGAAAAGCAATATGGAGGCAGTAGATGTTAATGTTAATGTAATATAACAACTATACATTTGAAAAACATTGGCAACTGGTGTGTTACTTTTCTTCTGATTATTCTGAAAATGTAATGTTTAACTAAAAATTATGTAAATTTCTTTAGAAAGTGAATATAAGGTTCTTTGCCACCTACCTAATGCCGTATGAGCATATTTACAAATAAGTGTATTTAAGCTGAAATTCTGTGTAAGATCAGCTTTTTCTTAGTGGAAATGCCTACAAAATAAAAATAAAGCAAATTCGAAAGTTCATGATATTGAGAATTCAGGTAATAAGCACTTAAGAAAAAAATGATTTTAGGAATGAACGATTTAAAAATTTTCTTTTTCATCAGATTATATATATATGTATCTCTAATAAATTGTTTTTATGTATAGAAAATTATCGAAAGCAGAGGGCATTTGAAGTAATATAACCTCATCCCTTCCCATCTCACATCCCCATAATATTACTTTTTTCCCCCCGACTTGGATTGAAAATCTGCTACAATAGTTAAATATTAGTATCTGGTCTGATTCAACAACTCTGCAGAAGAGATTTGAGAGTTATGGGGATCGTATGAAGTAAATGATTCTATTTATTTCATCTCTGTGAAAAAAATAAACAGAAAAAACAAGCAAACAAAACTTTAATCTTTCATTTCTAGTGTCTGGGTTTTGAATAGGTCCCCAAACTGAGTTTTTCAAATCAGCTTAGTCAGATGCTTCAAGGATTAGGGCAGACTGTTTTTTAATTTTGTTTTATTTTATTGGTTGACATTTACTAACATGTAATGACTATTGAGTTAACAAGTTTGTGAACATTGTGTGGAGGCATGAAATCAGCTTGTTCTTTCACAGACTAATCCCTTTTCTCCTGTGCTCAGTAACATAATAGGCCATAGTTCATAGGTATGCAATACGAGCAAGCATTGTGTAGATGGAATCGATAGCATAATCCTATTAAATTCTGCAAAACAGTTTACTTTATGATATCAAGTGGAATTGTGATTGATTTTTAAAGTAAATAGTAGTTCTATATTCAACTCAGACTAGAATATCTTTTAAAGCAGCAACTTACTTTGTGTGGGACCACCGTTTTTCTTCCATTTTTTCTTGATTTTATAAATAAATGTTGCCTGTATGGCTTAATTAAAAGACATTGAATTCTGGCTTGACTTTTTACTTAAAATTGTTTTGGCTTTGGCCCAGTGTCTAAATACAGAACTGAATGCTTGTTTTTAAGTTTTGCCACTTGTTCTAGAACACTTTGTTAAAAATAAAAATAATGGTTTTTAGACAATGGCAATTCTTTTTCAAAAAATTTTTATTCCTTAAGTCCAGAATTATTATAAATATTTTAAGGTAAGTAGTTAGTATTCAACTAGTATGCTGCATTTCAGTATTACTAGTTATTTATACTCACTTTCTTTTCTGATTATTCAATTTCTCATTTTGAAAAGTTGGATCCAGCACATTAAGTACCAAATATTCGTATTATCCCCATATAAATACATTTACTACTGATGCTGAGTTTCTGCACTCACTGAATCTTCCCTATATGATTAAAATCTCAAATTGATTTTAAGACATTAGTTTTCAGGATATGATAATATTCTTAAGCATCCTTTATATATTGTGAAAGTCTTGGAAAACACAAAACACTATTTGCTTGGAGCAGAATTGCATGCAGTAAAAAAGTTCATTTGTATTAAAAAAACAAATCTAATTGTGTCCACAGAAAGGAGGCAAACTAGTTTATAATCTTAACATAATCTCCACTGTCTAGCAAGCTACAGAAGATTTTTCCAAGTATACTTCCAGCTTAAAGTTGATGTCCTCACAGCTGAAAGAAAAAGTTCATTGAATTCAATTTTCTCAAAGATAGCTCAAGTACTTGTAAAGAAAGAAATAAAAATCTGTACTGGCTCAGAATAATGGGCATATACTTGCTGTCTTCTAAGAAATAAGAGGGATGATTTAACAGTGAATCAAAAAAAAAAAAAAATAGTGATGAAAATAAGAAGGGGGTTGTGGGTGACCAGGAATTATAGGGAAATATTTGAACGGCAGAGGCAAATGGATTCAAAATCAGAGGGGTTCTCAACTCAAAGCATGAACAGAAATGCTACGTGCAAAAGATGAGAGCAGTTCTTAAAGTACCCTAAAAATAGAAAGGGATAAGTAGAACCTTAGGACTAAAAGTTCAGCCCAACTCCATGTTATATACAAGGCACAATCCTAAAATAAATTGGTGTAAGATGGTGAATGGTCATGGGATCATCAAATACATAATTATATAAACAAATTTATCAACTAAATTCTAGAACATCAAAATATGCAAAACTTTTTTTGATTAAAAAAGAAGAAAGAACTGAAGAAATAGTAGTCATAGCATATAAGCATAGTTTTAAGTCTTGGATAGAGCAAACATTAAAAATAATATAAAGTTTTTGCAAACATATGAATAGAGATTATTTGGGAAATTTAATGATTAGAATGGATATACACCATTTTTATTGGTTGTGATATACTAATAACACCAGAAAAAAATTTAAATTTTTTTTAAGAAAGATATAATATCAACCATATTTGTATCACAATGTAATAATGGTCGAAATAAAATAATTTTCTAAACTACTTAAGAAATAAGTCAAAATCCTTATTCACGAAATTGTATATAAGCTTAAAATTTAACACAATTTAAAACTTTAAACATTATTGATATCAAATTAGAAGAAAAATAATTTTTTTCTAAGTCAAGAAATTAGAATAAATAAAAGCAAGTATATTCTATGTTTAAACTTTTAATATTTATATATAATTTACAAAATAAATAATGAATAAAATATATGATAAAATGTAGCCACCTACAAATTTAATGGAAAAATATAAGTTACATGATAATGTAACAAAATGAATATAAAAAGTGAAAGAAAAAGTTCACTGAATTCAGTTTTCTCAAAGATAGCTCAAGTACTTGTAAAGAAAGAAATAAAAATCTATACTGGCTCAAAATAATGGGCATATACTTGCTGTCTTTACATTTAATGTAAATTAAATGTACATTAGTACATTTACATTTATATATGGAAGTGATTATTTTGAGAAAATCCAAACAAAGATAAAGTAGATGTTTTATAATTTGATACTACAATTAGAACTATTTGACTGGAAGACAAAAGTTATAGATTGTCTATGTTGAAGGCAGGGCCTATGTGGTTTATTCTTCCAGGGGGCATATTTATGATGTAACCTATGTGAATGACTGTGCTTTGTCCAATTCTTGAATGCCTTGAAGACTCAAGGTGAAGACACTCTTTAGTGCCATGTGGCTACCCTGGATGCCACAGTGAGTAACCATCAGCCAAGTATCCATCCAGGTTGTATTAAGGAAAGATCACTGTGAACAAACTTAGAGTACATGTCCACTCTTAATAAATTCTATAAACTTATTTCACACTTCTATGTTACTGTTGTGCCTGAATTTACTACCACAAAATCCAACACATCAAAAACATAGACATGCCTATTAGTGCAAAGATCTTTAAAATTCAGTCCTAAAGCCCAACACTTGCTCCAAAACTCTGAAGGAAGTGATGAAGGATATTTTTTTCTTATTTTAAAAATTTTGAGGCCAGGCGCGGTGGCTCAGGCCTGTAATCTCAGCACTTTGGGAGGCCGAGGCAGGCGGGTCAACAGGTCAGAAGATAGAGACCATCCTGGCTAACACGGGGAAAACATCGTCTCTATTAAAAACACACAAAAAAAAATTAGGTGGGCATGGTTGCGGGCCCCTGTAGTCCCAGCTACTCTGGAGGCTAAGGCAGGAGAACGACGTGAAGCCGGGAGGCAGGGCTTGCAGTGAGCCGAGATCGCGCCACTGCACTCCAGCCTGGCGGACAGAACGTCTCAAACAAACAAACAAACAAACAAAAACAAACAAAAAGAATTGAGAAAACGTCAGCATCTATAAACACATATTTTATTTATATGAGATAAGCAGGAAAGCTTTTTTTTTTTTTTTTTTTTTTAAGCAAGGAACACCTCAGAACAGCCTCAAGTACCTACCATGGAAGGGTCTTTTGGAAAGTCATGCCATGAAATTTATTCCATATCTGCCAAATGAGTGCATTCAAGTTTTCTAGTTGGATGTATGTGTTTACAGAGGGCAACATATAAGAAGCCAACCAGATAGCTGGGGGAGCTAACCTTTCGCCTCTTCCCCTGATTACTTCTCCTGTTTCTCAGCTGCCATGGTCTCCACTGCACAAGCCCCGTGCTGCTCACAGAAGCCAGTAGACAAGGTGACTGCACTCTCCAAATATTTTGGTAATGCACTTGTATCCATGAAGATTTTGATATATTTCTTACATATACATTTATTTCTGATATATTTACTTACTTGATTACTTGTTCGTATTTAGTTTTTAAAATGAACCAGGGCACTGTCCTCTTTTGTAATTGCAAAACATAGTTTTAATAACACGGAATAATATAGGTTTTAAAGTTAAACGATCAGCAAAGCCATTTAGTCTTAATCTAATACTTAATGTGACATTTTAAATTGCTTTATAAGATTATTCTAAGGCATTAAATCTATTCAGATTTTCACCTTGTTCCTTATGCATATATAAAATACACTGAAAATTAAAGTATTTCAGAAATGCAAGGGTGGATTTATACCAGAAAGTCTATTAACAGATGCCAACACATTTTAAGGGTTATTCAGTAATGGTTCTTGAAATACTTTATCAATTTCAACAAATATAATTCTTTATAAAACTTTTTTATTTAACAAAAATTCTACAGCAAATATTTTATTAAATGTGAAAAGATTAAAATGAATTTCATTAACATCAGGACGTAAACACAGATTACTAGCTTTGACCGTTATTTTTACTTTTTGAAAAGAAAAACTATTAGGTTCAGGAGTACATGTGCATCTTTGTTGATACAGGAAAACTCATGTCACAGGTTTTTGGTGTACAGACCATTTTATCACCCAGGTACTAAGCATAATACCTGATAGTTATTTTTTCCTGATCTTCTCCCTCTTCCCCCATCCCATCCTGAAGTAAGCACCAGTGTCTGTTGTTCCCCTCTTTGTGCCTATTGGTTCTTATTATTTAGCTTTACTTATACGTGAGAACATGCAGTATTTGGTTTTCTGTTCTTGTGTTAGTTTTCTAAAAATATTGACCTCCAGCTCTATCTAGGTTCCTGTAAAGAACATGATCACATGTTTTATAGCTGCATAGTATTCCACAGTGTATATGTACCACATTTTCTTTATCCAGTCTTCCACTGATAGGCATTTAGATTGATTCTGTCTTTACTATTCTGAATAATGCTGCAGTGAACCTATGTGTGCATGTGGATTTTTACCTTTTTGTTTTAAAAATAATTTCATACTTACAGAAAAATAGCAAGATTATTAAAAAGAACTTAATAATGCTTTTCTAAATTCACCAATTGTTAACATTTTGCTACATTTGCTTTATTATTTTCTATGTGTTCATGTATTTATTACTATTGATTGGTACATTTAGAAGTAAGTTACCAAATCTCCAAACTAGAAGGATATTCTATTACATAATCATAGGACAATTATCAAATTCAGGGAATTAAATACAGGAAAGTTAATACAATATTATTATATACTACATAGCTCATTGATTCAATTCAGGATAATGCATTCATCATTTTAATCTGTATGAATTACTCAGCCTTTTTGCTGTCTTTTATGATATTGACATTTAACATGGTATTGGAGATCAAATGTTGCTATTCAGTATGATCCACAGTTTGAGTCCAACATTATTATTTAATATAGAAGATACTTAATGCAATGAGAAAATTAAATCAAACAATGTGTATAGATATTTTTTAAAAAAGATTTTTCCCATGATTTAATTATACACTTTAAAATTGAAAAAAAAAAAAAACTACTCGAAGTAATAGCAAAATTTGGTGGGATTATTAGATACAAAAGAGTCTTTATAATCAGAACTTTATAAGAAACATCTAAATTGAAAATAAAAAATATTGAATTCTAAATTCCAACAAAAATATAAAATGCTTGGGAATAAATTTAACAAAATAGAGAAATAAAAGTATGTATTTCAAATTAAATTTATAAAACAATATTTCAATAAATGTAAAAAGCATGTTATTCTTGCATGAGAAGACAGCATTATTAATAAAGTCAATTGTAATTGCAACAGAATTACTTTAAAATTGAGTAAAATAATATTAATGTTAAATGGGAGATTATATACTTAAATATTTTAAGGATTATGTATTTAAATATATTAAAAGTTGAAGGAGAGAAGAATGGTTTAGGGAAGCTTGTTTTAATAGAATTCAAATTTATGAAAAATTATTATAAATTCAACACATTTCAAAGAATATGTTGCAGAACTTTCTCCTTGGTTCAGCTGAAACTGGGCTCTTGTCACACAACCAGGAAAGATTAGGCTCACAGACACATAGAAGGGTGAGGAAAATGGAATTTATTGGTTGAAAGGAAAAAGGAAAAATAACTCTCAGCAAAGAAAGAGAGAGTCCTGCTTCCAAGTTTCCTTTCTCATGGATTGAATCCCAGGTCACCATACAGGAACACGAGAGGCCTGTCTCCTCCCCTCTGCAAATGGCAGGAACTTCCCAAGACTCCACCCTGTCCTCCCAGTGTACAGATGGGTATTATTCAGAAAGAATCAGTTGGGAAAGAGTGGGCTTCATCTGAGATCAGCAGTCTAGCTTTTCTGCCTTCAGGCTGTTTTAGGCTTGAAGGTGGGGTTTCTTGCAGGACCCTTGGCTGCCTCCTGTCTTTGTCAGTTATACAGATGGTTGATATAGAAAATAATGTATTTTTAATAGTGCCGAAATAACTGGCTACTACCTAAAAGTTATATCTCCCTTACATCATACTCAAAATTGTTCTCTATGGATTAAAAAATTAAAATGGAAAAAGCATTAAAAAATCGAAAAACCTACAAAAATAAGTAAACAAAGTAGCTTCTTAATCAAGAATGGAAATGTACACATAATATTCTTTAATAAAGGATCATTTGACTTAGAAACAGTCTTGTCAAAAGATACCTTAAGTCTCTCCCAAGGCTAAACCAGGAAGAAGTTGAATCCCTGAATAGACCAATAGTAGGCTCTGAAATTGAGGCAACAATTAATAGCCTACCCACCAAAAAAAGTCCAGGACCAGATGGATTCACAGCTGAATTCTACCAGAGGTACAAGGAGGAGCTGGTACCATTCCTTCTGAAACTATTCCAATCAATAGAAAAAGAGGGAATCCTCCCTAACTCATTTTATGAGGCCAACATCATCCTGATACCAAAGCCTGGCAGAGACACATCAAAAAAAGAGAATTTTAGACCAATATCCCTGATGAACATTGATGCAAAAATTCTCAATAAAATACTGGCAAACCGGATTCAGCAGCACATCAAAAAGCTTATCCACCATGATCAAGTGGGCTTCATCCCTGGGATGCAAGGCTGGTTCAACATTCGCAAATCAATAAACGTAATCCAGCATATAAACAGAACCAAAGACAAGAACCACATGATTGTCTCAATAGATGCAGAAAAGGCTTTTGACAAAATTCAACAGCCCTTCATGCTAAAAACGCTCAATAAATTCGGTATTGATGGAACGTACCTCAAAATAATAAGAGCTATTTATGACAAACCCACAGCTAATATCATACTGAATGGGCAAAAACTGGAAAAATTCCCTTTGAAAACTGGCACAAGACAGGGATGCCCTCTCTCACCACTCCTATTCAACATAGTCTTGGAAGTTCTGGCTAGGGCAATCAGGCAAGAGAAAGAAATCAAGGGTATCCAGTTAGGAAAAGAAGAAGTCAAATTGTCCCTGTTTGCAGATGACATGATTGTATATTTAGAAAACCCCATCGTCTCAGCCCAAAATCTCCTTAAGCTGATAAGCAACTTCAGCAAAGTCTCAGGATACAAAATTCATGTGCAAAAATCACAAGCATTCTTATACACCAGTAACAGACAAGCAGAGAGCCAAATCAGGAATGAACTTCCATTCACAATTGCTTCAAAGAGAATAAAATACCTAGGAATCCAGCTTACAAGGGATGTAAAGGACCTCTTCAAGGAGATCTACAAACCACTGCTCAGCGAAATAAAAGAGGACACAAACAAATGGAAGAACATACCATGCTCATGGATAGGAAGAATCAATATCGTGAAAATGGCCATACTCCCCAAGGTTATTTATAGATTCAATGCCATCCCCATCAAGCTACCAATGAGTTTCTTCACAGAATTGGAAAAAACTGCTTTAAAGTTCATATGGAACCAAAAAAGGGCCCGCATTGCCAAGACAATCCTAAGTCAAAAGGACAAAGCTGGAGGCGTCACGCTACCTGACTTCAAACTATACTACAAGGCTACAGTAACCAAAACAGCATGGTACTGGTACCAAAACAGAGATATAGATCAATGGAACAGAACAGAGTCCTCAGAAATAATACCACACATCTACAGCCATCTGATCTTTGACAAACCTGAGAGAAACAAGAAATGGGGAAAGGATTCCCTATTTAATAAATGGTGCTGGGAAAATTGGCTAGCCATAAGTAGAAAGCTGAAACTGGATCCTTTCCTTACCCCTTATACGAAGATTAATTCAAGATGGATTAGAGACTTAAATGTTAGACCTAATACCATAAAAACCCTAGAAGAAAATCTAGGTAGTACCATTCAGGACATAGGCATGGGCAAGGACTTCATGTCTAAAACACCAAAAGCAATGGCAGCAAAAGCAAAAATTGACAAATGGGATCTAATTAAACTAAAGAGCTTTTGCACAGCAAAAGAAACTACCATCAGAGTGAACAGGCAACCTACAGAATGGGAGAAAATTTTTGCAACCTACTCATCTGACAAAGGGCTAATATCCAGAATCTACAAAGAACTCAAACAAATATACGAGAAAAAAACAAACAACCCCATCAAAAAGTGGGGAAAGGATATGAACAGACATTTCTCAAAAGAAGATATTCATACAGCCAACAGACACATGAAAAAATGCTCATCATCACTCGCCATCAGAGAAATGCAAATCAAAACCACAATGAGATACCATCTCACACCAGTTAGAATGGCAATCATTAAGAAGTGAGGAAACAACAGGTGTTGGAGAGGATGTGGAGAAACAGGAACACTTTTACACTGTTGGTGGGATTGTAAACTAGTTCAACCATTATGGAAAACAGTATGGCAATTCCTCAAGGATCTAGAACTAGATGTACCATATGACCCAGCCATCCCACTACTGGGTATATACCCAAAGGATTATAAATTATTCTACTACAAAGACACATGCACACGTATGTTTATTGCGGCACTATTCACAATAGCAAAGACTTGGAATCAACCCAAATGTCCATCTGTGACAGACTGGATTAAGAAAATGTGGCACATATACACCATGGAATACTATGCAGCCATAAAAAAGGATGAGTTTGCGTCCTTTGTAGGGACATGGATGCAGCTGGAAACCATCATTCTTAGCAAACTATCACAAGAACAGAAAACCAAACACCGCATGTTCTCACTCATAGGTGGGAACTGAACAATGAGATCACTTGGACTCGGGAAGGGGAACATCACGCACTGGGGCCTATCATGGGGAGGGGGGAGGGGGGAGGAGGGAGGGCTTGCATTGGGGAGTTATACAAGATATAAATGATGAATTGATGGGTGCTGACGAGTTGATGGGTGCAGCACACCAACATGGCATAAGTATACATATGTAACAAACCTGCACGTTATGCACATGTACCCTAGAACTTAAAGTATAATAAAAAAAAAAAAAAAAAACATATAAAATGTACTCTTTATAAAAATAAAAATACTTTCAAAAAAAAAAAAAAAAAAAAAGATACCTTAAGTCACTAAATGGTAGATCCAGGAAATTTCCAATACACATGACTAATAATATATACGTCACACAAATAACTCTGCCAAGTTAACAAGAAAACAGTATATAATTCAAATGGAAATGAGTAGAAGGTATGAAAATCTAGTTCAGAGAGAAAGAAATCCAAATGACCAAAATTAATAATTAAAAAGCACCTGTCTGTATCTTTATAGAAAGCATCATTCTAAGTTTCCAAAACTGTATTTCTGTTTTCATACTTGTGCATAGCATTTCTCTGTTGCTCAATTTATGTTGTTTCAGGTTTTTTATTCTTAAAACTGATTTAATTCTAATTTGTTCACATTTCAGTAATAAATCTAACATCAGACTCTCTTTGATTCACTGTTAATCAAGTCTGCCTTTTTTCAAGTGTTTGGCCTATGGCTAAGTTAATATTTGTTCAAAATACCACTGAAAAAAAGAAACAGCCACAAAAACTGCAGCCCAGGTGCATGCCAATAGCAAAAATTACCAGGGGCTGAAAGCATGGCGCAAAACATAGTATCTCCCAAATGGATACCTTTCAATTATCTGTGATTTTTATGCTGTTTATATTTACATGTGACCAACCACCACACCAAATATTGTTTGAGCTATCTGTGAAAATATAACTCAATAGAATATTCTGTCTGCAACTTACTGTCAAATTTTTTATGAAGCAAAATATTATGTATAGTAAGTTTTAAATGTATGTATATATGTGTATACATAATGTCCTCAGACAAATGCATATGAGAGGAAGAAGGGAGAGAGAACAGACATATGTATGGGAGAAGGTGTTAACAATGGGTGAGTCTGACTGAAATATATATGGGAGTTTTTAAGTTCTGTATATTTGAAATTATTTTAACATAAAAATTAAATAAAAATGAACATTACTTGCAATATTTTCATTCACACTTCTGTCTCTATGGACTATATATATATAATTATTCCACATATTCAACAATGTTCAGTAATCTAAAAATTAAAAATAAGGCTAAAGTTACTATTAAATGTATTGCATTTTATGATCCATAGCAAAATTTAGATCAGTTTCTTTTTTATGACTGTTAAGTAATCTACATTTTCATACTTACTACCACATCCAAATGTATCAATGAAAGCATTTTATACCAATGAAACTGTTTTTTAGCAAGAAATTAAAGCGGAAGCAAAGGCAAATTGTAGAGAACACTGGCAACTTAATTCCAGACCTAACAGTGATTTGTCCTTTACAGTCTTAAGCTGCATTTTCTTCTTAGAGGAAAGTGAACGAAATGAACCACATTTCAGAGGCATAGGCATGATGGAGAAGTCTCTGAATATTTGCTTTCTGTAATACATTTCCAAAATTATTATCATAATTGTTTTGCATAGTTATTCCACCTAACAGAGCTCTCAGATATTTATCTGAATCTTTTCCCATTGCTGTTTCCTTTGATTCTTTCAAATACATCATCTAAAGAAATATTTTTTTTTGCAAAGGTGAACTACCACTTCATATTCACTGCCTATTTGGCCTTGAGGGAACATTAAAGTTATTTGATATGCTGCAGCTGTAGAAAGATAAACTAGACCACATGACTTTATTTGGATAAAAATCCTAAATAGCCTTATTATCACTAGATCTTCATAAAGTCACTATAGATATTGAAATAAGGAGCAGATTTTGCTATAAGGTTCTATTTCAGAAGTTACTGGGAAAAAATGCCATTTCCTCCCCTTCAGAATATGCAGTTTGGCGTGAGACTAAATGTTTTAGAGTACTTCAAACTCTTTGTAAATGTATTTAAATAATTATTTTTAATTATATTATTTTTATTAAGTTATTGTTTAGCAATATTTTTGTATGTTTATGGATAACATTTTGTATTATTCAAACATATGTATATTTAGTATTTCAAATGATTTTTACAATGCATTTGCAACATTAGCAAAACAAATCTTTCTTGCAATACCTAGTAACTTATAATCCAAAGTAAAATTTCAAGAGCAATTATTTCAGAGCAATACTCTGACATATCTAAATAGTACAACTAAGTAGCATATTTGACATAACAAATTTTAAATTAAACATTTCACATTAAATTCCATATTATTTTGAATAAGATGAGCAAAAGTAAAAATCAAAATATCCCCTCATTCTAGGACTTCCTCTTCTATGAAATTTTTCTGACAATATATTGCACTTTTGAAAAATACTCCACCTTCAATTTATTCATTTTGCATTGTTTGTAAGAGAAAATTAATGAAAGTCAAATAACCATCAGTGAAAGTCTATTTACATAAATGATGACATATCTATGCCATGGGATATTTTTTCAAATTTAATAAAATAAGGAAGATTAAAGAAAACTAATTAGAAATAATTCCCATCATATGTTACTAGGTAAGGCACAGAACTGGGTGTATAGCATATTACCATTCTGATATTTATATAAAACAAGAGAATTGATAAAAATATTTCTTCTCACCCCATTGTTTGTATGTATATAAATATAAATAAGCATATCAAGTAACAAATATGTAATATATATTTACAGTGTGTATTGCCTTGTATATTATTAAAGTATCAATGGAAAAATCAGAAACAATTTTAACGTGTTATCTATAAGAACTACAGAAGTAGGAGAAAAGCCCTTTACAATATACTACATTTTACCTGTTATATCTCAAATAGTATATAGTACTTATTCAATAAAGACATATATAAACATGAATTAAAATAAATAACATATTTTAAACTAAGTTATCTCTATCATGTATTCATATCTATTTAAATAGAAATAGATTAAGATAGTGTTTGATATAGAAATATAGACACATCACAAAATTAATTACTCATACATTAAATTGCCAAATATTGCCTATTCAACAGCATAAAAAAAGTGTTCTCTGCGGTCTACTGAGTTCACATTTTTAAAAGTCATGTATTCAAAGCTAATAGTGAACATGAAAATAACAAATGTGATTAAATTTAATTGTCATAATGAATATGTAAATATTTATGAATAGATATAAATAATTAATATGCACAATGTATTTTTTGTTTTAATATTTAACATAATTAAGCACATTTTCAAAGCTGAAACTTAATATACACTTATTTAAAATAATTCACTGCATAAAGTTTTATGGTATTATCAAGCACTAATTTTAATAAATCGGGCAAGAGAAATGAAAGCAAATTACTGGTTTATGCTCGCTAAATCCTGTGTGAACTTACGGAAATAAAGAAATACCTCAGAGATATTGCAGGTTCACTTTCAGACCAGTGCAATGAAGGAAGTATTACAACAAAGCTAGTCACATTAATATTTTGGTTTCCAAATGAATATAAAAGTTGTGTTGGCCGGGCGCGGTGGCTCAAGCCTGTAATCCCAGCACTTTGGGAGGCCGAGACGGGCGGATCACAAGGTCAGGAGATCGAGACCATCCTGGCTAACACGGTGAAACCCCGTCTCTACTAAAAATACAAAAACTAGCCGGGCGAGGTGGCGGGCGCCTGTAGTCCCAGCTACTCGGGAGGCTGAGGCAGGAGAATGGCGTAAACCCGAGAGGCGGAGCTTGCAGTGAGCTGAGATCTGGCCACTGCACTCCAGTCCGGGCGACAGAGCGAGACTCAGCCTCAAAAAAAAAAAAAAAAAAAAAAAAAAAAAAAAAAAAAAAAGTTGTGTTTACACTATACTGTAGTTCATTAAGTGTACAATAGCATATGTCTAAAAATACAATGTACAATGTTTATACCTTAATTTGAAAATACTTTATCGCTAAAATACTTTATCTAAAAATCTAAAGCTCAAGGAACTAAATGAGGTAAAATATATATTGGCTGGCACTAAGTTAAGCACAAATCATATTTGTTTATCTACATATTTACATATGCATACCTTATTAATCTGTTCTCGCACTGCTAGTAAAAACATACCGAGACTAGGTAATTTATAAAGGAAAGAGCTTTAATTGACTCACAATTCCACATGCCTGGAAAGGCCTCACAATCACGGCGGAATGCAAATTAGGAGCAAAGTCATATCTTACATAGTGACAGGCAAGAGGGCGTGTGCAGGGGATCTCCCCTATATAAAACCATCAGATCTCGTGAGACTTATTCACTACCACGAGAACAGCACGAGAAAAACCCACTCCCATGATTCAGTTACTTCCCACTGAGTCACTCCCATGACACGTGGAGATTATTACAATTTAAGGTGAGATTTGGGTGGGGATACAGAGCCAAATCATATTATATACACACATATATATCATCCTATATATCTTCCTTTGTATGCATATTTTTACATGTTTTATATGTATACATATATAAATATGTGTGTGTGTGTATAGTCATAGATGTGACACTGTAAAATGAGTAAATGGTGTTAGCATTAAAATAATTTTGGGAAAATTATATCTTTCCCACTGAAACAGCAGTTCCACAGTTATAATTTCTTCTTAAATATGGCACTAAAAAAGAATACTCTTCCAAGTATAATACACATGTTGTGGAAAAACGATTAAAAACTTGTACTAATATGAGCAAAACAGCATGAAAGAAAGGCACATTATATTAAAAATCATTTATATAAACTGATACATTTTGAATATATTCTGCAAAAATTAAAGCAAAAGCATCTTTGGAGCAATTCAGACTTGAATATTTAGGAACAATGAAATGCTATGTTTAGCTGACCTGCTAATTCTATTTTCAAATAACTTCCATTTGAAATACCTATGTCCACTTATTTGTACGTAAAAATTATTATCACAGGCATGCACTGACACTAACAGATGCAACTGGCTTTTTATTTTTTATTTTTAGAAGATCTAATTACAACATTGGCTGACAACCTCTGCTAATCACAAGTTCATAAAATTGAATAAAGCTAATTGAAGGTACCAAACCATGTCAGCATGCTGGCTAATAAAAAGAGGTTGAGACCCCCTTGAAAATTAAGTCAATTGAATTCAAAGTGGCACTACATTATTAATTAAATTCCAGATTATTTTGTTACTAACAAGTATAAAATGAAGCTACATTTGCTTCTCTTTTTTAATCCCATAAAAATGTATCTCACAATAATAAAAATATATCTCACAGTGGTAGATTTAACTTTTAATCTTCTTATTTACATTTTTTAATCATCAATAAATAAATCATTTTGATTGCTGTTTATACTCTACCATAATTTGTTTATGTTTGATGTATAAAAAACAAGGCAGTGCACATGTTTAAAATCTAAAATTATACCATATTGGCATGTTTTCCCCATTGCATGCAAATATGTTACTTTCTCCATGTATTTCTCAACAAAATATTTTCAAAACTGTTTTGAAGTTGCTATTATATACACCTACTAATTATTTTAAAAATTACTTTGCAATGCATGTTTAACATACTTATACATAATAATTGGTGAGAGCTATTTTGACTGAATTTAGGCATCTGAATCCAGTATTCTTTCATTTCCAGTTAATAAAGATTACTGAGGCTGACATGTGGATATAATCTCAGAAGAAGGAAATAGGGATGACTTTGCACTCTACTGTATTGGAAAATCATTTTCCAGTAAGACACTTACTTTTCCATAGGTTTGTTTAATATGGCCATCATGTATGTTAGTTAAAAATATAATCTCTCTCAAATAATAAATCTAATGCATTTTATACTGCCTTATCAATTATCTTGCAAATGTTTTAATCTGTCAGGAAAAAACAATCCCTATACAGATGGAGTTTAATTTATTTCATGCTTTCTAAGCAGTGAACTGAAAGTCATTCACAGTACATATATATATTATATATATACAGATATAATGTCAGAAAAATTTTGAGCTGTATTTTTCCATTTTGAATATTTTTATTAAAGATTTTAGTTGACTTTTGAGTAAGTGTAACAAGAGATTTTAATAATAATTGTGAAACTCATAGGTCATTTGAAGGTAAAGCCTAGGGTTAGAAATGAGGTGTTTGAGGCTAATTACTCAGGAAATAAATCAGAGGGGGTAACATTCCCCACACGTATTGCCACCAGATAAATGAAGCTGTCTTCAGTTTCCCATCTTTCTCTGGGGTAGTCAAGCAATGTTAATTGTTTCATTTTACCACCTGCTAAAGAAGTTGTTTTAGGAAAATGTTTCCCAGTTTCTCCAAAAGACTGCCTTTTTAAATGTTTGCATACAGCATTTGAAGGGATAGAGAAGGTAGTTTATCTCGTAGGAATCACTGAACTGGACAGTTTTCAAAGCCACCTTCTGCAAACTAGGCTAGAGTTTGAGGCAGATCTCTATCTTATCAAGAAAAATATGCTGCTGTTAAAGAACTAAGATAGAAATCTAGTTTAAAAGTCACACACAGCTGTGAAGAGATTAAAATAAATATCAGGGCCGGGCGCGGTGGCTCAAGCCTGTAATCCCAGCACTTTGGGAGGCCGAGACGGGCGGATCACGAGGTCAGGAGATAGAGACCATCCTGGCTAACACGGTGAAAACCCGTCTCTACTAAAAAATACAAAAAACTAGCCGGGCGAGGTGGTGGGCGCCTGTAGTCCCAACTACTCGGGAGGCTGAGGCAGGAGAATGGTGTGAACCCGGGAGGCGGAGCTTGCAGTGAGCTGAGATCTGGCCACTGCACTCCAGCCTGGGTGACAGAGCGAGACTCCGTCTCAAAAAAAAATAAAATAAATAAAATTAAATAAATAAATAAATAAATAAATAAATAAATAAATAAATATCAAACACAGCTGACACAACCATAAATGTAGTATACCTATACACAGTCGGGTGCTAAATCTGTTTTATGTAACTATAAATTGGTAGGTATGGAAAGTAAACTATAAGTGAGCATGTGAAAGGAAATCACAAGTACTATAATTCTAGTTCACGGGAACTGGGTAAAAAGAACGCTTATTATTTGCTTAAAATATTAAAGTAAACAAAAGAGAAAAATGAGTGGCATCAATGATTCCTAACTCTAGAATTCTGAACAATTCCACTTAACTTGATGTTATAAAGGTCAAATTTCTTACTTGAAAAATAAAGTTTGTGTTTCTTGAACAAGCTTGCAACAAACTCCAAATAACCTCTCATAAGCATTTTTAAACTTCTATAATGCTCCTGGGAAATATGCAAAAACAAATGAATAAAAAATAAATAAATAAAAACCTGCCCTAGAGTTTCTAATAGAGCTCCTAATGGCGCTCACTGACTAATGTAGAGTGTCACGGGTTAAACTGTGTCCCCATAAAATTCATATGTTGAAGTCCTAACCCCCATGAACTCAGAATGTGACCTTATTTGTAGATAAGGTCTTTACAGAGATAATCAAGTTTAAGTGAGGTTGTTAGGATGAACCCTAATCCAATATGACTTGTCTTTATTAGACAGGAGAAATTTAGAGAGCAACATGCACATACAAGGAAAACATCGTGTGAACGTGAAGCTGGCCATCTACAAGCCAACAAGAGAGTCTTGGAATAAATTCTTCCCTAACAGCCTTCAAAAACTCCAAACCTGGCAATTCCTTGATTTCAGACTTCTAGCTTCCAGAACTGTGAGATAATATGTTTCTATTGTGTACGTTACCCATTTATGTTTGTTATTGAAGCCCTAGAAAACAAATACGGAGAAAGCATATTAAAATACAAACTAGTGAGATATTTATTGTATCAGATGGTGAAAATTTAATTATAAATTGTATCACATAGCATATTTTGAGCCCCATCTTATAAATTTCTCTCCATCTTTTGAAGGACAGATCAAACATCAGAGCTCCCATCGAATTCTTCTAAATTTTTTTCCATTCTTTTCCCTCCATTGTTTGTGCTTTTCTAATAGAACTCATTGTTATTGATATTAGTCATTCTTCCATGTCTTTTCTCCCCAGAAATTTGTGAATAGTAGTGGGCATATACTATGTGTAATTATATTATTACATATTTTATTGACCTTAGTAGAATGTATTACCATTATATATATAAAATATATAATGTATTTATGTAATAAATTTGCTCCAACCATACCAGATCTCCCTTTACATTTAAAACTAAATTTCATCATAGAAAATTATGTCACTATTTATATAAAGTTGTTTATTACTGTCTTCTTAAAATACATACTTGTTTAAAATGTTTTCTAGTATGCTTTGAAATGCTAATTCGAGATTTTAATAAAATGCACAAATCTCAGACTTTCATTTATGGGAGCTATAAATTATGCTCTAAAGATATTAACTTACTTCTAATTACTGTGATCACCATGATTTCCATATGGTTAATTTTAAAAGTAGATATGGCTAATTTTAAGAGTAGCAAAATAACTCTTTAGGTATTTTAATCAATATGTGCCTGGAAGATAGTGTTAGCTGTTTAAATGCACCCAGTCCTGTTCCTTTTCTTTTCCCTGGAAAGAAAAGATCCAAGTTTAGGGTAGGAATCATGCAATACCTCTACATCTATAATAGTAGGTATTTATCTGAGCTAACTATCTTCCATTATTTTGTACAGAGATATCCAGATTGATTCAGCAATTCATTCAACAAGTATTTATTATACACTTGACTATGGGTTTGGCTTGGGATACAACAAACATCACTGCCCTCATTCTGTTCCTGTCCTTACTGTATTCTAGTTAGGAAAGAAAGCAATAAACAGGACAAACAAGTATCTTAGTAATTACCATTCATAAATGGGGATATTATCTATTTCAAAAGTTAAGTAGAGAAGTAGGATAGGAAATGTAAGTGAGACCAACTGTTTTGAAACTATAGATAGGATGTGAATGGCCAAGAAAGGTCTCTGTGAAAGAACTATTTGGGTAAGACCTGAAGAAGTGAGGTAGCAAGCAGTGTGAATATTTAGGGGGCAATGGCTTTAGGAAGAAGGCATTCCTAAACGGTGAGATTTCTTGGCATGTTGGAGGATTAACAAGGAGGCAGAATGAATGAGGGATAGAATGGTAGAAAATGAGGCTCTTTAGGTAATGTTAGGCAGAAGAACAAGTGGTGTTTGTATAATGCTTTATTAGCTATTTTAAGACTTTTTGTTTTGCTTTGTTTTAATGAGTCAGGAATCCTTGTTAGGGCATGGAACAGTGGGCTGATGTAGTCCGATTTAGGTTTTTACCAGGACCACCCTGGCTGCTTTGTTAAGAATAGACTAAAGAGGGCAGGATTGGAAGCAGAGAGAACAAAGATATTGATGGTCTGAATAGGAATAATAAAAGTAGAGATAAAGAGGAGTGTTAAATTCTACATACATTTTTAAGTCAATTGCAATGTGATCTGGGAAAGGACAGAATATGAGAAAGAAATCATTGATAACTCTGAGTTTTATGCCATATAATTGGAAAAATAAAGTTGCAATTTATTGAAATTGGAATACTGTGAAGGTAGATGGCATTGCAGTGAATATCAAATCAATTTAAACATATAAAACTTGACACAATTATTAGCCATACAAAACGGGATGTCTAACAGAAAACTGGATATGTACATCTACATTAAGTGGGGAGTTACAATTTAAAGTCACTGGTATGTGGAAGGATATTTTAAACCATGACATTAGATAATATCACCTACTGAATTTGTTCATGGAGAAAATATAAAAGATGCAAGATCTGAGTCCTGGATACTCTGAATGGTTAAAAATCAGAGAGAGAAGGAAGAATCAACAAAGGCACATAAGAAGGTGATATGGTTTGGCTGTGTCCCCACCCAAATCTCAACTTGAACTGTATATCTCAGAATTCCCATGTGTTGTGTGAGAGACCCAAGAGGATGTGATTGAATCATGGGGGCCGGTCTTTCCTGTGCTATTCTTGTGATAGTGAATAAGTATCACAGGATCTGATGAGTTTATGAGTGGTTTCCACTTTTGCTTCTTCCTTATTTTTTTCTTGCCACCACCATGTAAGAAATGCCTTTCACCTCCCGCCATGATTCTGTGGCCTCCTCGGCCAGGTGGAACTGTAAGTCCAATTAAACTCTTTTTCATCCCAGTCTTGTGTATGTCTTTATCAGCAGCATGAAAGCTGACTAATATAGAAGGAATAGCATCAATGATAGAAGATAAAGCAAGAGAGTGTGATGTATTAGAAGCCAGAGGAAGAAAATGTCTTCTATGTGAAAGAGTCATTCCTACTTTTAAATATTGTTAATACATCCATTAAAGAGAAAAGATCCAAAATCATTGGATTTGTTGTTGTGAAGATCATTGATGTCAGAGCAAAAACAGTTCTGGTATCATAGTGAAGTGAAAGCCTGACTGGAGTGGCTTTAAGAGGAAATGACAGGAGTGAAAATAGAGGCAGTGAATATAGATGAAGACTTTAGGAGATTTACTCAAGGAGACAAATGGAGTTGCTAGCAGTGTAAGTGGGTTTACAAAAGAAAACATAAGCATTTTTATAAGCTTGAATTTTTTTTTTTGTTTGTCTGTTTCATTTTTGTTTTTTAAGATGTGGAAAGTATTTTTTCATTGTTGGGAATAATCTTGGGGAGAACACATATGGATGATGCAAAAAACAGCAATATCCTACTGAGGTCATGCCCTACTGAGTAGGTGAGAAAGTTGAGACCTATAAATGGAGGATCTGGCTTTAGCTAGGAGAAGAAATAGCTCATACACAACAAAACACTGAAGATATACTATATTGGCACAACAGGTGGAAAATGTGATGGAGAAAGCTGTTTTCCTTGGGTTTGGCTTTCCCGTTAAGTAAGAAGCGAGATCCAGAGGGAAGATAGAGAGGAGACGAGGGATGTTAGAATAGAGATGGGAAGTTACGAACTGGTCATTGATAACAGTAGAGTAATAAGAGCATAGGGAAATACAGTAACATTTCTGGGCAATTTTAGTTATTTAGATTTTAATTAGATATTTATTTTTAAAAAATATTAAAGTGGCATTTTTGCTGTTGCTTTGAGCTTTATCTAGCCACCTCCCTCTACTAGGTACTGAGAAGAAATAGTGTGAAGCAGGTTCACTGTGCACTGGTTACGAACATGTCTTTGAACAGTCAGACAAAATGCAGTCATATACAACAAATTACATGAAACTGATTTATAATATTACTTACATGTAGGCAGCATGAGACAACAGAAGCCTGAGATTCAGGGAAAACTTGTTCCCCAAAGCTCTGGAAAATACTCAGCACAGATGGAGTTGCAAATGAGCATGCCCCGCTTGTCACACAACAGAGAGATTCCAGAAAGCAGCCTGACCTGGGTCATGCAATTCTCTGAACTACAGGGTTGAAGGACATTGTGTTTCTGGAAGGGGTGGAGGAAGGGACTGGAACACAACCTAGGCTGTTCTGGACAGTTCCTCTTATCTCAGATTTGTACTCCCAGCAGTCTATAGTTATTTTTGAGACCCATAAGCCAGGAAGCAAGGGAGAACTGGATGGGCCAAAGCCACTTGGAGAACTGTCTTGCAAGTAGGTGAAGAACTCCTTCGAACCAGGGATATGATGTATTCAAGAAAATGAAAAGTAGAGAAAGTCAAAAAAAAAAAAAAAAAAATGATAGTAAATTCAAGGAAGGGCTAATGGTTTTCCTAGAAATTTAAGGTGGGTAAATACAAAAGGAGAACATTTAGGGAGTGATGAACAATGAGAAGTGGCAGGATCAGCGGATTGAAGGTGCTGGTGAGATTGAAGTATTATTTTAATCTTTAGCAATCTTTCAAATCTCTCACTGTTAGAACACTACAGCAAAGGAGCTGAAATGATTGGTGGTAATGGTGAGAGTCTGAGATGTTTGATACTGAAATGATGGAATGGATGTTGTTGAAAATGATGAATTTGAGTTTAGGATGATGGCAGTGAGTGGATAAATTGAATATCAAAAAAAGCATGATGGGTTTGCTAAAACTCCTTTTATTAAGGAGCCATTAAAAATAGCCAAACCTAGAAGCACAGTGGCCTCTGAAAATATGATAAATTTTTAAAACGTTGTCATAAAGTTGTTCTTAAAGGTCCCTTATTTAGCTATATGTAGAAGCCATTCTGTTGTCTGCTGTTTTATCTCAGATATAGAAAATTTGTGCTCCTTTTCTATGCTTTCCTGGCTCAACTCCATGATGGATATATCAATTTCACTTGTTTTTTGAAAGAATTAATAATTAGTTAGTTCTCTATTTTATATTATTTATTCACTATGCAATTTTTTCCTTTATTTTCTTCTTTCTAATTATGTAAAGTTTGCTGAACTGTTTCTAATTTCTTGAGAAAAATGTCTAATTTTCAATAAATTTTTCACAAGAATTATCTATGTGGGTTTTTAAGATTTCCTGTTTAAGATAAATTTATAGATGTAAGCTATTTTGTCAAAAGGTATGCCTTTGTACATTTTGACATAATGTGAATATATTCTTAAATTGTCCTGCAGAAGTGACATTGGTTTTTCTACATCTCAAAAATACTGTGTAAATCTTTATTGAAAAAATGAAAATATTTGCCAGTATGATAAATGTCAATGAAGTTATATTTTTAATTTATTTAATTGTATCTGAGGGACAATATTTATTATGTTATGGCAATTTTATATCATTTTATATACTATTTATTTTTCCTTTTCACTGTTATCCTTTGAATTGTTCATTAATTTCATTCCTTTGGAAGGTATTTTTACTGATAGAGAATATTCTTCTTCATATAAATCACATATATGTTCTTCCAGTTAGCCATTTACATTTTATTATTTAGGGTATTTTTATACATCAAATTAAAAGAAAAAGTAATCTAATATTTCAATATTATTTACTTTTCTATTTTATACCTTTAAACTTATATTTAGAGATTATTTTCCACCTTGTAAAATATACACTAGATAAATAGTAACCTACATATTTATGACAAAATTGAATAGATTTTAGAACAGTTGAAGTTTTAATTCATTTATTGCATCAGTTACATAGTTGTATAATCACAATAAATATCCCATATTTTCCTAATATATGTTCCTTTCACAGTCCATGAATTGAGAGAAAAGTTGGAAAAATGCTCTTCATTAATTTGGAAAAGAGGAGATGAATAAAAACTACCTTTCTAAAAGTAAATATTTATGTGAATCTTCTCACTTGTTCATATCTAGCATCAGTACTATACCTAGATGTATAATACATGGATGTAATTTCTTAGTAATCACTATTATTACTAGCGTCACTTGTACTAGAAGCACAGTGGCCTTTGAAAATATGTTAAATTTTAAAATTTTGTCATAAAGTTGTTTTTAAAGCGCCCTTCTTATGTAGTTTTGTGCCGAATCCATTCTATTGTCTACTTTTTCATCTGTTACTATTGTTACTTATCATTACTCCCTGAGAATAATAAAAATACATGTAAAACCTAAACACAATCATACATATTATTTGTAAATGGAGAACCATAGATATTTAGTTCCCTTTAAGACACAGAAGTCCAGAAACTAATAAATGATAAACTAGTTTAGTCATTATTCACTTTAAAAAGTATAAAGTGTATGTGATTTTGAGAAAAAATTTTCTAGTTTGCTTTTTGCTCTTAATATGTTTAAACAAATTCATTTTAAAAATATTAAAATATGCTTAGATTCTTTTTTTATTATTATACTTTAAGTTCTAGGGTACATGTGCATAACGTGCAGGTTTGTTACATATGTATATATGTGCCATGTTGGTGTGCTGCACCCATCAACTAGTCAGCACCCATCAATTCATCATTTATATCATGTATAACTCCCTGATGCAATCCCTCCCCCCTCCCCCCTCCCCATGATATGCCCCAGTGTGTGATGTTCCCCTTCCCGAGTCCAAGTGATGTCATTGTTCAGTTCCCACCTATGAGTGAGAACATGCGGTGTTTGGTTTTCTGTTCTTGTGATAGTTTGCTAAGAATGATGGTTTCCAGCTGCATCCATGTCCATACAAAGGACGCAAACTCATCCTTTTTTATGGCTGCATAGTATTCCATGGTGTATATGTGCCACATTTTCTTAATCCAGTCTGTCACTGATGGACATTTGGGTTGATTCCAAGCCTTTCCTATTGTGAATAGTGCTGCAATAAACATACGTGTGCATGTGTCTTTGTAGTAGAATAATTTATAATCCTTTGGGTATATACCCAGTAGTGGTATGGCTGGGTCATATGGTACATCTAGTTCTAGATCCTTGAGAAATTGTCATACTATTTTCCATAATGGTTGAACTAGTTTACAATCCCACCAGCAGTGTAAAAGTGTTCCTATTTCTCCACATCCTCTCCAACACCTGTTATTCCTGATTTTTAATGATTGCCATTCTAACTGGTGTGAGATGGTATCTCATTGTGGTTTTGATTTGCATTTCTCTGATGGCGAGTGATGATGAGCATTTTTTCATGTGTCTGTTGGCTGTATGAATGTCTTCTTTTGAGAAATGTCTGTTCATATCCTTTCCCGACTTTTTGATGGGGTTGTTTGTTTTTTTCTTGTATATTTGTTTGAGTTCTTTGTAGATTCTGGATATTAGCCCTTTGTCAGATGAGTAGATTGCAAAAATTTTCTCCCATTCTGTAGGTTGTCTGTTCACTCTGATGGTAGTTTCTTTTGCTGTGCAGAAGCTCTTTAGTTTAATGAGATCCCATTTGTCAATTTTGACTTTTGCTGCCGTTGCTTTTGGTGTTTTAGACATGAAGTCCTTGCCCATGCCTATGTCCTGAATGGTACTACCTAGATTTTCTTCTAGGGTTTTTATGGTATTAGGTCTAACATTTAAGTCTCTAATCCATCTTGAATTAATCTTCGTGTAAGGAGTAAGGAAAGGATCCAGTTTTAGCTTTCTACTTATGGCTAGCCAATTTTCCCAGCACCATTTATTAAATAGGAAATCCTTTCCCCATTTCTTGTTTCTCTCAGGTTTGTCAAAGATCGGATGGCTGTGGATGTGTGGTATTATTTCTGAGGACTCTGTTCTGTTCCATTGGTCTATAGCTCTGTTTTGGTACCAGTACCATGCTGTTTTGGTTACTGTAGCCTTGTAGTATAGTTTGAAGTCAGGTAGCGTGACGCCTCCAGCTTTGTCCTTTTGACTTAGGATTGTCTTGGCAATGCGGGCTCTTTTTTGGTTCCATATGAACTTTAAAGCAGTTTTTTCCAATTCTGTGAAGAAACTCAATGGTCGCTTGATGGGGATGGCATTGAATCTATAAATAACCTTGGGCAGTATGGCCATTTTCACAATATTGATTCTTCCTACCCATGAGCATGGTATGTTCTTCCATTTGTTTGTGTCCTCTTTGATTTCACTGAGCAGTGGTTTGTAGATCTCCTTGAAGAGGTCCTTTACATCCCTTGTAAGTTGGATTCCTAGGTATTTTATTCTCTTTGAAGCAATTGTGAATGGAAGTTCATTCCTGATTTGGCTCTCTGTTTGTCTGTTACTGGTGTATAAGAATGCTTATGATTTTTGCGCATTAATTTTGTATCCTGAGACTTTGTGAAGTTGCTTATCAGCTTAAGGAGCTTTTGGGTTGAGACGATGGGGTTTTCTAAATATACAATCATGTCATCTGCAAACAGGGACAATTTGACTTCTTCTTTTCCTAACTGAATATCCTTGATTTCTTTCTCTTGCCTGATTGCCCTAGCCAGAACTTCCAACACTATGTTGAATAGGAGTGGTGAGAGAGGGCATCCTATCTTGTGCCAGTTTTCAAAGGGAATTTTTCCAGTTTTTGCCCATTCAGTATGATATTAGCTGTGGGTTTGTCATAAATAGCTCTTATTATTTTGAGGTACGTTCCATCAATACCGAATTTATTGAGCGTTTTTAGCATGAAGGGCTGTTGAATTTTGTCAAAAGCCTTTTCTGCATCTATTGAGATAATCACGTGGTTCTTGTCTTTGGTTCTGTTTATATGCTGGATTACGTTTATTGATTTGTGTATGTTGAACCAGCCTTGCATCCCAGGGATGAAGCCCACTTGATCATGATGGATAAGCTTTTTGATGTGCTGCTGGATTCGGTTTGCCAGTATTTTATTGAGGATTTTTGCATCCATGTTCATCAGGGATATTGATCTAAAATTCTCTTTTTTTTTTTTTTTGTTGTGTCTCTGCCAGACTTTGGTATCAGGATGATGTTGGCCTCATAAAATGAGTTAGGGAGGATTCCCTCTTTTTCTATTGATTAGAATAGTTTCAGAAGGAGTGGTACCAGCTCCTCCTTGTACCTCTGGTAGAATTCAGCTGTGTATCCATCTGGTCCTGGACTTTTTTTGGTTGGTAGGCTATTAATTATTGCCTCAATTTCAGAGCCTGCTATTGGTCTATTCAGGGATTCAACTTCTTCCTGGTTTAGTCTTGGAAGAGTGTAAGTGTCCAGGAAATTATCCATTTCTTCTACATTTTCTAGTTTATTTGCTTAGGGTGTTTATAGTATTCTCTGATGGTAGTTTGTATTTCTGTGGTGTCGGTGGTGATATCCCCTTTATCATTTTTTATTGCATCTATTTGATTCTTCTCTTTTCTTCTTTATTAGTCTTGCTAGCAGTCTATCAATTTTGTTGATCTTTTCAAAAAATCAACTCCTGGATTCATTGATTTTTTGGAGGGTTTTTTGTGTCTCTATCTCCTTCAGTTCTTCTCTGATCTTAGTTATTTCTTGCCTTCTGCTAGCTTTTGAATGTGCTTGCTCTTGCTCCTCTAGTTCTTTTAATTGTGATGTTAGAGTGTCAATTTTAGATCTTTCCAGCTTTCTCTTGTGAGCATTTACTGCTATAAATTTCCTTCTACACACTGCTTTAAATGTGTCCCAGAGATTCTGGTATGTTGTATCTTTGTTCTCATTGGTTTCAAAGAACATCTTTATTTCTGCTTTCATTTCATTATGTACCCAGTAGTCATTCAGGAGCAAGTTGTTCAGTTTCCATGTAGTTGAGCGGTTTTGATTGAGTTTCTTAGTCCTGAGTTCTAGTTTGATTGCACTGTGGTCTGAGAGACAATTTGTTATAATTTCTGTTCTTGTATATTTGCTGAGGAGTGCTTTACTTCTAATTATGTGGTCAATTTTGGAATAAGTGTGATGTGGTGCTGAGAAGAATGTATATTCGGTTGATTTGGGGTGGAGAGTTCTGTAGATGTCTATTAGGCCTGCTTGCTGCAGATATGAGTTCAATTCCTGGATATCCTTAACTTTTTGTCTCATTGATCTGTCTAATGTTGACAGTGGGGTGTTGAAGTCTCCCATTATTTTTGTATGGGAGTCTAAGTCTCTTTGTAAGTCTCTAAGGACTTGCTTTATGAATCTGGGTGCTCCTGTATTGGGTGCATATATATTTAGGATAGTTAGCTCTTCCTGTTGAATTGATCCCTTTACCATTATGTAATGGCCTTCTTTGTCTCTTTTGATCTTTGATGGTTTAAAGTCTGTTTTATCAGAGACTAGGATTGCAATCCCTGCTTTTTTTTGTTGTCCATTTGCTTGGTAGATCTTCCTCCATCCCTTTATTTTGAGCCTATGTGTGTCTCTGCGTGTGAGATGGGTCTCCTGAATACAACAAACTGATGGGTATTGACTCTATCCAGTTTGCCAGTCTGTGTCTTTTAATTGGACCGTTTAGTCCATTTACATTTAAGGTTAATATTCTTATGTGTGAACTTGATCCTGCCATTATGATATTAACTCTTTCCTCCAGTTGATCGAGTCGGTTACTGAAGCTTGTGCATTTGTCACGTATTTCTCATGTCATGGTTTTCATCTCTGCCATTTCGTTTATGACCTTCTCTGCATTAATTAGTCTAGCTGTCAATTCTTCCACTCTTTTTTCAAGATTTTTAGTTTCTTTGCACTGGGTACGTAATTCCTCCTTTAGCTCTGAGAAGTTCGATGGACTGAAGCCTTCTCCTCTCATCTCGTCAAAGTCATCCTCTGACCAGCTTTGATCCGTTGCTTCTGATGAGCTGCGCTCCTTTGTAGGGGGCGTTGCGCTCTTATTTTTTGAATTTCCAGCTTTTCTGCCCTGCTTTTTCCCCATCTTTGTGGTTTTATCTGTCTCTGGTCTTGGTGATGGTGACATACTGATGGGGTTTTGGTATAGGTGTCCTTCCTGTTTGATAGTTTTCCTTCTGACAGTCAGGACCCTCAGCTATTAGTCTGTTGAAGATTGCTTGAGGTCCACTCCAGACCCTGTTTGCCTGGGTATCAGCAGCAGAGGTTGCAGAAGATAGAATATTGCTGAACAGCGAGTGTACCTGTCTGATTCTTCCTTTGGAAGCTTCCTCTCAGGGGTGTACTCCACCCTGTGAGGTGTGGGGTGTCAGACTGCCCCTAGTGGGGATGTCTCCCAGTTAGGCTACTCAGGGGTCAGGGACCCACTTGAGCAGGCAGTCTGTCCGTTCTCAGATCTCAACCTCCATGCTGGGAGATCCACTGCTCTCTTCAAAGCTGTCAGACAGAGTCGTTTGCATCTGCTCAGGCCTCTCCTGCTTCCCCTGTTGTTTTTTAGCTGAGCCCTGCCCCCAGAGGTGGAGTCTACAGAGACAGGCAGGATTCCTTGAGCGGCTGTGAGCTCCACCCAGTTCAAGCTTCCCAGCGACTTTGCTTACCTACTTAAGCCTCAGCAATGGCGGGCGCCCCTCCCCCAGCCTCGCTGCTGCCTTGCGGTTAGATCGCCGCAGACTGCTGTGTTAGCAATGAGGGAGGCTCCGTGGGCGTGGGACCCTCCCGGCCAGGTGAGGGATATAGTCTTCTGGTGTGCCCGTTTGCTTAAAGCGCGGTATTGGGGTGGGAGTTACCCGATTTTCCAGGTGTTGTGTGTCTCAGTTCCCCTGGCTAGGAAAAGGGATTCCCTTCCCCCTTGCGCTTCCCAGGTGAGGCGATGCCTCGCCCTGCTTCAGCTCTCGCTGGTCAGGCTGCAGCAGCTGACCAGCACCAATTGTCCGACACTCCCTAGTGAGATGACCCCAGTACCTCAGTTGAAAATGCAGAAATCACCGGTCTTCTGTGTCGCTTGCGCTGGGAGTTGGAGACTGGAGCTGTTCCTATTTGGCCACCTTGTTCTGCCCCTATCTGCTTAGATTATTATAGATGTGCTTACTACCTAAATTTTTTTTGTCTGTCCTTCACATTGTCTGCTAAATCATTATTACATTATTATATGTTTATGAGAAACTTACTATTAAATTATTTAAGGAGAAAAAATCTGAGTATAAAACAAGGAGCTGAGATAACCTCATTTTAAAAGAAAGTCTTATTTATTCAGGGCAGACTAGACTTATAAAACTCTGAGTTTTATCAATTGTCTTGTCTTCAATTTGGGAAAATCGTATTATAAGAAAAACAGCAACATTTCTTTTCATACAATATTGTACATTGGAAACTGTTTCATGAAACTAAAGACCAATTGGTAAACTCAAAATTAAGAAGATAATTGTTTTTTATAAATTTAGAATTGTATCTAGTTTTGCAAATTATTTTCTGTATTAGAAATGCACAAAATTGCAAATAGTTTCTGCATAAATTAGCATAATCTTGACATGAAAGAAACGCAGTCACTGGACCTAAATCTAACAAAAATAAATGTTAAGGCATAGTTGCAAATGATAATTAAAAATTATAAGATGAAGGACTTAAAAAGAAAATCTTACCCCTATATTCACCAAATTCAAAATTTTATCAGCAATTCATTAGGAAATTCTTCTATAAAATGACTTTTTATCTCTATCACTCCACTGAACATATTCTTATATCATCAATGATACCCTAATTTTTAAATAAACTTAACTGTTACTGGACTTATTTATAACTTATCTCAATATTGGCTATAGGAATTTCTTAAAAAATTTCCCATAGCTTCTGATATATCATTATCCCTAGTTCTTCTATCCTTCTAACAATTATTTTGAGTTGCTTCACAATTTTCTTTCCATTGTCACCTGGAATCACATGGTTAATAAATGAAAGAAGGAGGCTACAACTTAATATCATAAATTCCAAACCCATAATTCTCCCCCGGTCTAAATTGGCATGATAAACAGCTATTGTTTCTATTTCTTTCTCTGTGTCATAGCTGTCATCACATTAATGCAGGCCATTTATTTATGTTTTTAAATAGTAGACACTGCAGACCTATTATGCAACTGATATTGTTCTAGGTATTACACATATATCAGCTAACTCTGCAAACAAAAGTCCTTGGATTCCTGGAATTTATATTCTAGCAATTAGAAAGACAATGCATAATAAACATAGTAATAGATAACATATATTGCATGGAAGAGATGGTTTCTGCTGTGGGAAAAACACAAACTGACAAGAAAAGTGATTGACGAAGAAGTTACCATTCTTAGTGATTGGGGGAGGACCCCTTGAGATGATTGACTCCTTAAAAAAGACTTACAGGATAAGAGAAAGTTAATGAACACATCTAATGAAAAAGCATTCCAGGAATTAGAAAGAGCTGGTCAGAAGCTCGAAGACCAAGAATCCCTGATGCATTTAAGAAATAACATGGAACGAGACCATCCTGGCTAACACGGTGAAACCCCGTCTCTACTAAAAATACAAAAAACTAGCCAGGCGTGGTGGCGGGCGCCTGTAGTCCCAGCTACTCGGGAGGCTGAGGCAGGAGAATGGCGGGAACCCGGGAGATGGAGCTTGCAGTGAGCCGAGATTGCGCCACTGCACTCCAGCCTGGGCAACAGAGCGAGACTCCGTCTCAAAAAAAAAAAAAAAAAAAAAAAAAAAAAAAAAAAAAAAAAAAAAGAAATAACATGGAAGTCAGTGTGTTTGATACAGAATGAACAAGAATAATTCACAGGTTGGGGGCTAATTATATAGGACCTCGGAGGCCATTGCAAAACTTACAATTTTATTCTAAGTGAAAGAAAAGGTCTTAGAATGTTTTTGAGGATGTATAATTAACATTTTAAATGAATGATTCTGGTTACTGTGTTGAGAATGCAATGTAGAGGGGCAAGGATGGAGAAGGAGATACAACAAAGGGGCTCTTCAAGTAATCAAAATGAAATGTTGCTGCTCAGAAGAGGCTGTTAGCAGTGGCATGTAAGATGTCATCAGATTCTGGGTGTACTTTGATTAGAGAATCAAAGGACATGCAAATGTGAGAAATATTATAGGACAATTGCAAATTAATATTTTTCTGAGAAACAATGAGGGATTTAGAATCAACTGAGGCAGAAAACCGCATATGGAGGAGGTATTTTAGCTAGAGTATGGAGAGAAAACAGCAGAGTTCAGTTTTTGACATGGTATGAAATAATCATCATATAACCATGAGGAAGCACAGATAAGGCAATTACATATAGGAGTCTGAAGTTCAGCATAAATGTCTGAATGCATGTGATATAGTTCCATGAGATCAGAAGCGCTCATGTTATGAGTGTAAACAGAAAAGATAGAGAAGAGAATCAAAACCTGAGACTGGGACATGCCCTCATTATTTCTCATTCAAACTATAAAACATCTCCTAATTCTTCATGACTTTAATCCCTATCACATCTACTCTAATCTCTCTAAAATAATTATAATCATTTTTGTACAACACAAATGTTATTGTACATCCCCTACTAAGAGAGAATAAGAAAAAAAAGTACAAAATTTAACCTTGATGTCTAAGATGCTTACAATTCCAAACCATGTTAATCTAACGTCTCTCCTTCTTATCCTTCTGTTCCCATACCATTCACCTGTACTTCAGTCATATCACACTTCCCCTCACCCAGAAGTTACTAAACATCTCATGTTCCTATTTCTACACATGCTGTTTTATCTTGGAATGTCCTTGCTAAGAGATGATTCAATGATAAACTCTTCATTCATGATTCAAGTGTCACCACTTTTTGGTAGATTTCCCTGACATCAGTAAATAAATTTGTTCTTAAGTTCTCCTATTTTAATAAGAATTACATGTAGTATCTTAGTGAAAAATTACATGTCTATATTCCCATTGTTCTAAGAATTTATTTAAGATAAATTCCATATTGATTTAAATCTGTATGTTGAGCATCCAAAATAGTATACATAATATACTAGACACAGACTGAATAAAATAATGGTTAATAAGAAAACATTACATTATTGGAGTATTTATTAGTAATCAAATTAAAATTGGTCAAAAACTGGTTATAAATATATCTGCTTATTTTTTGTCATATGATGTAATAGCAAACATCATAAATATCTATGACTAGGAATGTGTACATTTTATTGAATCTATATACAAAGATTTTATTATCTCTCTGGGTAGTGAATCAGCAAAAGTAATCTGGGAGTGTGCTTATGCTGGAAGAACTACCTGATAATAGATGCAATATATCAGGAATGATTGGCATAGTGAACTACATTTTTCTAAATATCAAGAATTAAAAGGAACATAGAGAGACTCAAATGAATAGACTGATTCAATATAAGACAAAATAACATCAGTCTATGTCAAAGAAAGTCTTTACTGCAAAGCTATTTTCATCAGGTCATTTTTAAATGACAAAATAAAATTTATCATTTGAAAAATAATGGCATAAACAATAACTTTATTCTAACTAAGGATATTGTTTTCAAATTGCTGCTGATTAACCATGGTGGGGACTATTTGAAGAGACCAAAACAATCAATTTATTTGACAGGAGCTATGAGTACTATAAAGTATTTGACAATACATTTTGATATATTCAAAACTGTAGACGGATATAATAGCATTGCAAGGACCTGAGATGAGTTATTTCCTTTTAAAACATTTTTATATGCCATGTTCTATAAACACATAAAATAATTTACCAAGAAAAAGTGTCAGTGATTTATTACACCCAGTGACCACCAATACTTTCTAATATTACTTTTTATTCTTTGGGAAAAATACTTAAATTGTTGCTATTGCATCAACTTTACTATATTGCATAAAATCATTGTTAAATGAATTTCAATGACTGGCAGAATATCAACTAATTATTTTTTAAAAGTCTAAGAAAGTCTTATCCAGTCCTTCCTTTCTTCCCTGCCTTCCTTCCATCATTCATTTCGTCACATACATACTGGATATAAAATTTAGAATGCTCTTGGATATATAAACAAAATAGATGGCACAGTCCTGCTTTGGTGAGGTAATAGCATACTTAAATATAAGGAAAAACATAACATCACATTATAAGACAAAAGTCCTATAGTTAGGTACATGACAAGGATCATAGGACAAACATATTCAATGAGCTACCAATTTCAGTAAATGTGGAGATTAATGTGGGATTGAATAGCAGTAAAGTCTGAATGGAAAATAAGAATTATATAGGCTCTTGAATAATTGGTAAGGTTTCTATATGAAGAAAGAGTATACCACACTAGGCAATAGAAACTTGGAAGGTGCATGTTTAAGTACAGTCACGCACCACGTAACAACACTTCAGTCAAGAATGGACTGTATATACCATGGTGGTTTCATAAGATAATAATAATGTAGAAAAATTCCCCTCACCTGGTGACATAGCTATTATAACATCAAAGCACAACACATTATCTTTTCTATATTCAGATATGCTTAGATTACAGAAATACCATTGTGTTAAAATTGCCTACAGTATGCCATACAGTAACAAATTTGAAACATTTTAGCATATAGGTGAAGGTAAAAAATGCACAGTAAAAGATTTTTTTTTTTTTTTCCAAAGGGGAAAATCAATTCAGGTTTGAAGAAAGGAGAGCTAATCATTCTCTTTATTTTGAGAATAAAAGATGTTAGACAAGAACAAAGTAAATAAAAGAGCAAGTTTTTTGAAGTATGCACATTTTTTTCAAAATGTGCAGGTATGTATAGTGTTGAAAACAACATTCAAAAATCATCTTTGAGTCATATGTTTTATGAAAAAAAGATATTTCCAAATAGATAATTAAAGAAATATTAGGTCAGAAATGTCCTTTTTTGGTATAAAGCAGTTTTCCTTTTCTGTGCAACTTAATATTTTTTGTTTAATAGTGATAATAATAATAATTATTATTATTTGAGACTAGATTTCACTCTGTCACTCAGTCTGGAGTGCAGTGGTGTGATCTTGGCCTCCCAGGCTCAAGCAGCCCTCCCATCTTAGCCTCCCGGGTGTCTGGGACTACAGGTACACATCACCACACCCAGCTATTAATAATTTTTGTATATTTTCTTTGTAGAGACAGAGTTTTGCCATGTTGCCCAGGCTGGTCTTGAACTCCTGGACTCAAACTATCCACCCATGTCAGCTTCCCAAAGTGCTAGGATTATAGGCATGAGCCGCCATGTCCAGTCTTATTTTTATTTAATTACATCCAAGTCTTTGAAATTGGATTTTCTAATTTAGCTTATGTTTTTATTTGTTTTGAATCTATTTACTTTGTTTGTTCCACTGCCTAAAGTTTCTAGTATTTAAGTTAACCTAAATTAACTATCCCTAAAAAATGCTAAATTGAGTTTCAATCTCTCTTCTATTATTGCTTTGGTATTATTGCTGTCAGTTTGATAAAAAATTAATTCACTTCGAAATGAAAGAAAATTTTACCTTTCGGTATCACCTCAGAAAACCAATTTTTGATAAACAAAATTCACCTTACAATGTTGATCAAGGCAGAACATCTAACTGCTGAGAACAGAATAATATTTTTCAGGAAATTGATGTTCTCAGTAGAAAGCAAACAAACAAAAACCCATGAATTTCTGTACAGTAATAAGGTATAACTATATACCTTTGCAATTATTTTAATTTTCTCTATAAATATCAACTTGGGATATTATCAATATTCTTGGCTTTTTTTACTCTACTCACTGATAATTTATGCTTATACATGAGGTATAAATCCCAAAATACATGGTGTTAGCTTCTACTCCTCATTTTTTTCCTCCTAATCCTTCTTTTACAATTTTGTTAGATGATTATTTAAAAACATTCTTATACTGTCTACTTTTTAATTATTACTTATTTTCCTTTTTGGATATTCACTACATTTTGTTTTTTAATCTTTCTATTTTAAAATCAATTTTATTACATTTTTAATTTCCAAATTTATTTCTTGTATTCATTTAATGTTCCTTTTCTGTAGCACGAGTTGTACCTTCTCTCTTTTTAAATCACTCTGAAAATAATAATTATTGTTTAATTTTAATATTGTTTTTGTTGTCTCCCTTATAATGCTCTCTTTCTTTAAAATCTCTTTCATAGTTTTCTTCAGTTCCATTTAGCGGATCCTCTCACGTGTCTGTGAAATCTTTATTTACTCTTTGCATTTAAGAATGATGCCTTAAAAGCAGTTGGAAGTTCTTCCATATAACAGAGATTCTCAATGAGAGATACACAGTTAGAGACTGCATTAGTCAGCTTGGGCTGCCGTAACAAAAAACAGACTGATAAGTTTCAACAACAGAAATGTATTTCCTCACAGTTCTGAAAACCACACGTCCAAGATCAAGGTTTCCAGTGAGAGCTCTCTTCCTGGCATGCAGGGAGGCAGCCACCTTCTCACTATGTCCTCAAACAGCCTTTTCTTGGCACATGTACAGTGGGAGAGAGAGAGAGTGCTCTTATGTCTTTATAAGAAAACTAATCCTATTGGATCAGAGCTTCACCACTGTGATGTCATTGAACCTTAATTACTTCTTTAGAGGCCCCATTTCAAAAAACAGCCACATTAGATATGAGGGCTTCAATGTCTAAATTTTGACAGAACACAATGCATTCTAAAAAAGAAGATCAAGCATAAAGTGAAATTACATTTGGAGACTCCCAAAAGATACTTTTTCAAAATTTCAATAGTTTTTTGGGGAATAGGTGTGTTTGGTTACATGAATAAGTTCTTTATTGGTGATTTCTGACATTTTGGTGCACCCATCACTCGAGCAGTGTACACTGTACACAATGTGTAATATTTTATCCCTCACCCCCCTCCTACCCTTTCCCCTGAGTCCCCAAAGTCCTCTGTATCATTCTTATGCCCCAAAGTCCACTTTTAAAAGAAGTTTTTTCTTGAGACAATTTATTTCCTTTGTGAAAAATAATCAAATTTAACTGGGATGAATATCTGCTTGGCTAACATTTTTCTGATGGCTAAATAGGGGACAGGTCCTGGGTTGAGGTTGGCAGTGGGAGTAAGTCCTACAGTTCAGGAACTAGAAAATATTAACTATAGGTATTACATTTGTGTAAATCATTATGAGGCACTTAGTTTTTCTGTTGTTATTTAGAAATTTAACATTCCTACTTTTTATTAGGTAATAACATATAAGTCAGAGAAGGAATACGACAATGAACAATAGTCTTTATTAAGTACATTTCTGATGAATATATATAGGGTACAATATGATTAAATGGGTTAAAATTCGAAATCTCTGCCAATTACTATTAACATCACTACTCTTTTCATAGATTACTGTTTGAAATTTTAATTTTTCAAGTAATATTAAGTACTTAATGTCAAAAATATAATGGGGGACACAATATTTTATTTCATAAAGAAACACTGGATATGACACTTAATTTAAAGGAACTTAAGAGCAGATCTGTAAAAAAAAATAAAATCACTGCGTCTTAGAGTTTAGCATCACATACTTTATTTGGTTAATGTCAAGTGTTATTGAAAGTACATGCAGAATGGGAATATGTAATGAAACTTTTTTATTATTTAAGGTAAAAATAAGAAAAAAAGGTACTATCTTAAAAACCAACAAAATTTGCTAAACATATAATGAAAAAGAGAATAAATCATCCAGGAAAATAAGGTAACAATTATCTTTCTTACAACTGAAACAATAGAGATAGTGAAGTTTCCTCATTCGTTTGCTGAAAAATAATTTATGGAATAGTCTTCTGTTTGAAAAAAAGTAATTTTAGAAGATAAAAATGAAATTTTGTGAAATGCATGCTTTTATAACATTTATTTATTTTTATGCTTTCTTGTGAAACAACTGTAAGACAATTTTGAGCAAAAAAAGAGATTAAGAAAAACGGGAAGGTATGAGGTCAGAAAACAGAAGGTCAATCACAGAAGTGAGAGGTAAAACTATTTGCTGGAATGAGGGTGGCAATAATGTTAAGATGACATTTCTGTAGCAGGTACAATAAGTCATACTTGACCAGGAAGATGGTGAATTCCAGGAAAGTTATATTTAGTTGTGAACTGGTGAATGCTTATTAATTTACAATCCAAGGGGAAAAAAATCCTAAAATGAATGACTCATTTTGGAATATTTTCTAATTTCTATGCTGTAAATATTTCCAGCAGTAAAGAAAACATATAGAACTGCTGATTTTGGAAGAAATACACGCCATCAGCTCCCTATACCTAGTTAAAGCCAGCTTCAGCACACCACTTACATGCAAGAAAAAAATCTGATCAAATAAATTATCTCATCCATTTGACTGTTAAGTGAAGTTCTTCATAGTCCATCAGAGTGTTTGAGGCTGAACTGATTACATACATACAGGAAATTAAACAAATGTGAGAGCAAGGTGGCTTTAATTCCAGGAAGACCATCAAGTAAATTAACAATTCAGGGAAGGAAATGCAATAAATGAGTATTGAGGTAAAAAAAAAAAAAAAAAAAAAAAAAAAAAAAAAAAAAAAAAAAAAAAAAAAAAAAAAAAAAGTATTATAAGAAACAGCTGAACTAATTAAAAGTAGTTAACTTTAGGAAATAAGAGGCAGAGCAGAGAATGTAGTTTCCTCCTATAAGCATTGTAGTGCAATTTTAATTTTAATCTAAATGTATTTTGATAAAATTTAAATAAAACTTAAAATTCAATAAACACCAGATTGTTTATTGTGGCAAAATAGGAATGTAATTGTTTAAAGAATGTTCTTTTATTTTACAAATATTATTCAAGTTGTGAAAAAATGTGTGCAAAAAGGAATGCCATCAGCAGCAGGTCAGAGTAGGAATCCCTGGACCTTCCTTCTCTCTACATACATATTGCACAATAATACATGGACATATTTCTTTTTTAAGAAATCTAGAAACAAATTAAGAGTCTCCTGTACCCTGGATAAGTGTGAAACCAGCCACATTGAAGCTGGTAGGAAAATTCATATTACTTTCTTGCCATAATCTCTACACTTAGCACAGTTCCATAAAACAGAGACAAATCCCGTCACCTCTCAACTGCTTTTGGGGGAAGGAAAGAGGTATGAAGAAAGTTCAACACCCCAAATATTCCAGGGGCTACCCAGAGAACTGGTTTCCATCTAGGACTGACAGTACATCCACACTGCATACTCTAGGAACTCAGGGCCAATGAAAACAGAGATGGTGGTTTGGGGCTGGCAGTCACCATAGCCACTCCCCCAGGTTCAGCATACATCAGAAAAATGAAAAACCCCAGATCTCAGTGCCCACCTGGGAAGAAAATAAGGTTCACCACAAATCTAATAACCCAGATTTTCTGGAGGCTGCCTGACGAATTGATTTCAGTCTTGCTTGTCTCTGAGCACTGTTGAGACTCAGGACAACTCTAGATGCCTGTGGGCCACTAAAAACAAGAAAGTTGGTAGCACTAGCAAAGGTTTGAGAAATCTTCAGAACCTCTAGCCAGGGTGACTGGTGACATCTTTACCAATACAAGCACAATCTGTAATGCATAGAAGAGATGGTATTTTGTCTAATGTACAAACAGCAACACAAGAAGTTCAAAAAAAATGAAAAAAAACAGGAAAATATTTTCCAAATAAAGGAACAAGATAATTATCTAAAAACTGTCCTGAATGAAATGGAGATAAATAATATACCTGACCAAGAATTCAAACCACTAAAAGATACTCATTGAGTTCAGTAGATCAATGAATAAACAAAGTGAGGATTTTAAAAAAGAGATGGAAAACTTTATGAAAGTACTAAACAGAGGGAACATAGAGCTGAAGAATATAATAACTGAAAATTTAACTAGAAGGATTCAACAACAGACTATATTAAGAAAGCAAAAGAAAGAATCAGCAAACTTTATGACAGGTCACTGAACATTATTCATGTAGAGAAGCAGAAATAAGAAGAAGTGAAGAAAGTCTAAAGTACTTATGGGACATGATCAAGTGGATCGATGTATGCATTATGCCTGTTCCAAAAGTATAAACTAAATATAAAGAATCAGAAGGAATATTCTAATAAATAATATCTGAAAATATACCAAATCTGGGAGAACAGAATAGATATTTAAATTTAGCAAGCCTGAAAGACCCCAAATAAGGAATGTAAAAAAGTTCAAAATGAGAAACATGAAATCAAATTGTCAAAAGTGAAAGGCAAAAAGTTTTGAAAGCAACAAGTGAAAGGCAACTTGTCACATAACAGAGCATTCTCATAATACTCTTAGTGGACTTTCCTGCAGAAACCATGTAGGCCATAAAGAAACAAGATGATATATTCAAAGCACTGAAAGAAAAAAGAAAAACTCTGTCTATCAAGAATACTATACCCTGTAAATATTAAAAGTAGTTCTTCAAGTTGAAAAGAAAGTATACTAAAGAGCAAACAATAGTTGAAGAAAGTTTAAAACCCATTGTTAAAAAGTAAATATATAGACAAATATAGATACAATGTTCAAAGCATATAAATACTAAAAAATCAACAAAAGAGGAATGAAGGAGCAAATGAGCAACAAGACAAAGTAAACAATTAACAAAATAATAATAGTAAATCTATCATATCAATAATTACTTTAAATGTAAACTGATTTAACTCCCTAATAAAAAAAATGAAGTGGCTGAATTAATTGAACTTCAGATTTAATGCAGCATAGAGACTAAAAATTAAGTGATAGAAAGGATACGTATGTGAATGGTAACCAAAAGAAAACAAGAATGACTGTACTTATATCTGATCAGATAGGCTTTAAGTCTAAAATTGTGACAAGATGTAAAGAAGGACATTCTATAATAATGAAAGACTAAATTCAAGAAGAGAGCATAATAATTACAAATATATTGGACCTAACATTAGAGTACCTAAATACATAAAGAAAAGACTGATAGAATGAAGGGAGAAATAGTAATACAATAAGAAGTGACTTCAACATCTCACTCTCAGTAGTTGACAGCAGAAAGACAGAAATCAACAAAAAACAGCAGATTTGGCTAACATGAAAGAAAAAAAAACTGACTTAACAGGTAAACAAAATATTCCTCTCAATAACAGTAGAATGTACGTTATTTTCAAGTACACATGAAATAACTTCCAGGATAGATCACATGGTAGGTCACAACAAATAGAAAATTTAAGATGATTTAAATTATACCAAATATCTTTTTAAAACACAATAGAATGAAATAAAAAAAAAATATCACAAGGAAAGCTTCAAAGTTTACAAATATGAGGAAATTAAACAAAAGCTTTTGAACATCCAGTAGATCAAAAGAGAAATCAGAAAATGTCTTGAAACAAATGAAAATCAAAACACAACATACCAAACTAATGAAATGCAGCAAAGGCAGTATTAAGAGGGAAGTTTTCTGGGATAAACACTTATATAAAAAACAAGAAATAGCTTAATTAAGAATCCTACCTTTAAACCTCAAGGAACTAAAACAAAAAGAATAAACTAAGGTCAAAGTTAGGTGAAGAAAGGAAATAACAAAGATCAGAGCAGAAATAAATAAAATATAGAATAGAAAAGCAGAGAAATCAACAAAACTAGGAGTTGTTTTTTAAAAAAAGATTCACAATATTGGGAAATAATTAGCTAGATTACCTAAGGAAAAAAAGGAAGATTCAAATAAATAAAACTAAAAATGAAAGAGTAGACATTATCACTGCTGCCACAGAAACATTAAAAATCACAAGAGATTACAATGAACAACTATAAACCAACAAACTGAAAAACAGGAAAAATAAATTTCTAGAAACATGAATTCTGCTGACACTGAATCATGAAGAAAAAAAATCTGAACATCATAATAACTAGTAAGGAAATTGACTCAATAACAAAAAGCCTCCAATAGAAAAATCCAGGACCGGAATGCTCCATTGAAGAATTCCACCAAACATTTACAGAATAATTAATTCCAATTTTCAATGTTATCCATAAGAATTGAAAAGGAGAGCATAACTCCAAATACATTTTATAAGGACAAAATTACATTGATACCAAACTCAAAGATACCATATGAAAATAAAACCATAGGACAAAAGCCCTGAAAAAATATAGATACAAAAATCCTCAATAAAAAAATCACAAAAAATTTAACATCATATTAACAAAATCATACACTATGATCAGTTTATCCCTGGGAATCAAGATTGGTTCAACATATGAAAATCAATTAATGTAATACATTTAAAGAATGAAGACACTGTTATCTAAATAAATGTAGAAAAAAGATATAAAATTTGTGATAAGACTCTTTTGTGATTATAACTCTCAATACACTAGGTATAGAAGAAGTGTATCTGAACATAATACAAGCCATACATGACAAGTCCACAGCCAACATCGCACTTAATGATGACACTATCAAAACTTTTTCTCTAAGAACAGGAACAAGTCAAAGATGTTTACTTTCAGCACACTATTTAACATAATACTAGAAGATCTACACAAAACAATTAGGCAGGAGAAAAAAATTAAAAGCATCTAAATTGGAAAGTAAAAAGAAAAAGTATCTCAGTTTGCAGATGACACAATCTAATATGTAGAAACCTTAAAATCTCCATGCACATACACCAAAAAACAACTGGTAGAACTAATAGGCAATTCAGTTAAGTGGTAAGATACAAATTCACCTTACAAAACTAAGTCATGTTTTTATACACTAACAATATACTCTCCAAAATGGAAAATAATCCCATTTATTATAGTATTAAAAAGTAAAACAATCTTAGGAATAACTGAACTAAGGACTAAGTTAAGGCCAGTGCCCTGAAAACTATAAAACATTAATGAAAACATTCATTAAAACTGATAGAGTGACAGTGTCTAAAGTATTCCTAATGTGGTTATACCATACAGGCTTGCTCGTTAGTTCTTTTGTAATGTCTGGCACTGCTTATACCAATTATTGCAGATCTTAGCTAGGAAAATAACACACAGTTGATGAACTAAGGCCTATCTTGCCAAAGGCCTTTTCATGACTCTAGTTCTTTTTCCTGTTACTTTTCATGAGCAAGTAGATTTCTTCTAGGACTTCTCCTAGCTATTTTCTACTTTGTTTCTTGAGAAGAAAATGTATAAACCATCTCTCAATGTCGCTCTTTATTTGCCCTTTTTTGCAGTTTATCCAGTGTAACTCCTTTAATTGCATGTCATTTCAAATTTATTTTTTCTAATTTCCAAAGCTATTTTATTATTTTTCCCAATTTTATATTTCTTTGTCCATATAAATCAGTTTTTGAAAATTGTTTTGGAACTCTCTTTTTCATAATTCCCATTGGTTTTATTCTTGCCCATAATGAATAAGAAAAATAAATGAAATAAAACAAATTAAAAAGCAGATATAAAATATTCAAATAAAATGTTGTTGTTTTGTGCAAAGAATATGTTACAATGATACAAACTGTTTTTTAATCAAAATAAAGCCATATTTTAGTATGTTAGCTTATAGGTACTATAATTTCACTTATGTAGGATTTATTTGTACTTTTTAGTATCAACTATATATCAAGATAAAGAGTTCAATTCAATAAGATCTAAATATACATGAATCCAACACAGGAGCAACCAGATTTATAAAGTAAGATCTCAGAGACCTTCAAAGAGATTTAAATTCCCACACACTAATTGTGGGAGACTTTAACACTCTACTAAAAATATTAGACTGATCAACGAGACAGAAAATCAACAAAGATATTCAGAACATGAACTCAGCTCTGAATCAAATGAATCTGATAGATACTTACAGAACTCTCGACTCAAAGCCAACAGAATATACACTTTTCTCATCACCACATGGCCCTTACTCTAAAATAAAACAAATAATTGGAAGTAAAAGACTTCTCAGTAAATGAAAAATAACATGAATCATAGCAAACAACTTATCAGACCACAGCACAACCGAATTAAAAATAAGACTAAAAAATGCACACAGAACTATACAAGTACACAGAAATTAAATAACCTGCTACAGAATGATTTTTAGGTAAATAATGAAATTAAGGCAAAAATCAAGTTCTTTGAAAGTAATGAGAACAAAGATACAACATACCATAATTTCTGAAACACAGCTATGGCAGTGTTAACAGGCAAATTTATAGCACTAAATGTGCACATCAGAAAGCTAGAAATATCTCAAGTTAACAACTGAACATCACACCTTATAGAACTGGAGGATCAAGAGTAAACAAATCCCAAAGCTAGCAGAAGGCAGTAACAAAAATTAGAGCTAAACTGAAGGAGATAGAGACATGAAAATTCATTCAAAAGATCAATGAATGGCCGGGCGCGGTGGCTCAAGCCTGTAATCCCAGCACTTTGGGAGGCCGAGACGGGCGGATCACGAGGTCAGGAGATCAAGACCATCCTGGCTAACATGGTGAAACCCCGTCTCTACTAAAAATACAAAAAACTAGCCGGGTGAGGTGGCGGGCGCCTGTAGTCCCAGCTACCCGGGAGGCTGAGGCAGGAGAATGGCGTGAACCAGGGAGGCGGAGCTTGCAGTGAGCTGAGATCCGGCCACTGCACTCCAGCCTGGGTGACAGAGCAAGACTCCATCTCAAAAAAAAAAAAAAAAAAAAAAAAAAAAAAAACAAAAAGATCAATGAATCCAGGAGCTGTTTGTTAATAAAATTAATAAAATAGATGGATCACTAGTTAGGCTAATAAAGATGAAAAGAGAGAAGAGTCAAATAAACACAATCAGAAATGACAAGAGAGATATTACCACTGAGTCCTCAGTAATACAAACAAACCATCAGAGTATATTATGAACACATCCATGATACAAACTGGAAACTAGAAGAAATGGATGCATTCCTGGACACATACACTTTTCAAAGACTGAACCAGGAAGAAATTGAATCCCTAAGCAGACCAATAATGAGTTCTAAAATTAAGGCAGTAATAAATAGTCTACCAAAACAAACAAACAAAAACAAACAACAACAACAACAAAAAATATGGTACCAAACAGATTCACAGCTGAATTCTACCAAGTGTACAAAAAAAAAAGCTCGTACCATTCCTACTGAAACTATTTCAAAATGTTGAGAAGAGACTCCTCCCTAACTCATTCTGTGAGGACAGCATAATTCTGATATCAAAACCTGGCAGAGATACAACAAGCAAAGAAAACATTAGGTTAATATCCTTGATGAACATGAATGCAAAATTCCTCAACAAAATACTGTCAAACCAAATCCAGCAGAACATCAAAAAGCTTATCCACAGTGATCAAGTAGGCTTCATCCCTGGGATGCAAATTTGGTTCAACATACACAAATCAACAAATGTGATTCATAACATAAACAAAACTAAAGACAAAAACCACCTGATTATCTAAATAGATGCAGAAAAGACCTTTGATAAAATTCAACATCATTCTAAGTTAAAAACTCTCAATAAAGGAACATACCTCAAAATAGTAAGGACCATCTCTGACAAACCCAGAGTTAACATTATACTGAATAGACAAAAGTTGGAAGCATTCCCCTTAAACATCGACACAAGACAAGGATGCCTTCTCTCACCACTCCTATTCAACATAGTATTGGAAATTCTGGCCAGGGCAATGAGGCAAGAGAAAGAAATAAAGGCATTCAAATAGGAAGAAAGGAAGTCAAACTATCTTGGTTTGCAGATGACATAATTCTATATCTAGAAAACCCCAAAGTTTCAGCCCAAAAGCTTATTAAGCTGATAAACAACTTTAGCAAAGTCTCAGGATACAAAACCAATGTGCAAAAATCACTAACATTCCTATAAACCAACAACAATCAAGCCAAGAACTAAATCAGAAATGTACTCACATTCACAATTGCCAGAAAAATAATAAAATACCTAGGAATACAGCTAACCAAGGAGGTGAAACACTTATACAAGAACTACAAACCACTGCTCAAAAGAATCAGAGATGACACAAATGGAAAAGCATTCCATGCTCATGGAGAGTAATAATCAATAACTTTAAAATGGCTATACTCTCCAAAGCAATTATTGATTCAATGCTATTACTATTAAAGTACAATTGGCATTATTCACAAAACTAGGGAAAACTATTTTATAATTCATATGGAACCAAAAAAGAACCATAATAGCCAAGGCAATCCTAAGCAAAAAGAACAAAGCTGGAGGCATCACACTACCCAACTTCAAATTATACTACAGGGCTACAGTAGCCAAAACAGTAAGGTACTTGTACAAAAACAGAGACATGGACCAATGAAACAGAATGAAGAACCCAGAAATAAGTCTACACACCTACAACTGCCTGATCTTCAACAAACATAACAAGCACAAGAAATGGGAAAAGGATTCCCTATTCAATAAATGATGCTGGTAATACTGGTTAGCCATATGCAGGAGATCGAAACTGGACCCCTTCCTTACACTGTATACAAAAATTAACTCAAGATTAAATAAAGACTTAAATGTAAAACCAAAAGCTATAAAAATCCTGGAAGACAACCTAGGCAATATCATTCTGGACATAGGCACAAGCAAAGATTTCATGAAGAAGACACCAAAAGTAATTACACCAAAAGCAAAAATTGACAATGGATCTAATTAAAAGAATTTCTGTACAGCAAAAGAAGCTATCAACAAACAAACTATAGAATGGGAGAAAATATTTGCAAAATATGCATCTGACAAAAGTTTAATATTCAGCATCTTTAAGAAACTTAAATTTACAAGAAAAAAGAAAGCAACTCCATAAAAAAGTGGGCTAAGAACATCAACAAATAACTTCTCGAAAGAAGACATACTTGCAGCTAACAATTATATGAGAGAAACTCAACATTACTGATCATTAGAGAAACACAAATCAAAACCACAATGAGATACCATCTAACAACACTCTAAATGGCTATCATGAGTATTAAAAAGTCAAAAAATAATAAATGCTGGTGAGGTTGTGGAGAAAAAGGAACTCTTATGCACTCTTGATGGGAATGTGTATTAGTTCAGCCATTGTGGAAGACAGTATGATGATTCCTCAAAGACCTAAAGAGAGAAATACTATCAGACCCAGCAATTCCATAATTGGGTATATACGCAAAGGAGTAGAAATCATTATATTATAAAGACACATGCACACATATGTTCATTGCAGCACTATTCACAATAGCATAGACATGAAATTAACCTAAATGTTCATCAATGGTAGACTGCATACAGAAAATGTGGTACATATATACCATGGAACACTAGACAGCCATAAAAAAGAACAAGATGATGTCCTTTGCAAGGATATGGATGCAGCTGGAGGAAATTATTCTTACAAAACTAGTACAGGAATAGAAAACCAAATATGGTATGTTCTCACTTACAAGAGGGAGTCAAATGATGAGAACATGTGGACACATAGAAGGGAACAACAAACACTGGGGTCTTTCAGAGGGTGAAGGGTGGGAAGAGGGAGAAGATCAGAAAAAAAAAAAAGACTAAAAAAAAAAAAAAAACACTAGGCTTAGTCTCTGAGTAATGAAATAATCAGCACAACAAACCCCCATTACACACATTTACCTGTGTAACAAACCCTGCATTTGTACCTTGAACTTAAAAGTTAAAAAAAAAAAAGTCATAAAGTTATGTTTTCTTTTATTTATTTTTCTCATTTTATTTTATTATTTTTAAGATTATACCTGTTTACATATTTATGATAGAATTCTATTTTTCCTTTATTAGAAAGTCTTTTTATGCCCTAGTTACATTAGCATATTTATCTAATTTCCTAATATTTTACTAATACATTATTTTTTCTAATATATAGGATTACATCTACAACAAAATTTTTACATTTTAAAGTTTTAACAAAAATGTGTCTTAGGTAAATTGTCAAATATTCCACAGAATTCATCACTTAAAAAAAAATAGTAATACAGGGATTTCTGACAAGATGGCCAAATAGGAACGTCTCTGGTCTGCAGCTCCCGGTGGGATCGATGAAGAAGAAAAGTGATTTCCATATTTCCAACCAATGTACGTGGTTCATCTCAATGAGACTGGTTGGACAGAGTATGCAGCCCACAGAGGGAGAGCCGAAGCAGGGCAGGCATCACCTCAACCAGGAAATGCAAGGGGTCAGGGGATTTCCTGTTCCTAACTAAGGGAAGTCCTGAGAGACTGATCAGGAGGAATGGCACACTGCTGCCCATATACGGCACTTTTCCCACAGTCTTCACAATCAGGAGACCAGAAGATTCTCTCTGGTGCCAGGCTTGGGGCGTCCCATGCCCATGGATCCCAACAAGCTAAGGTCCATTGGCTTGAATTTCTCGCTGCTAGTGCAGCAGCCTGAGATTGACCTGGGACACTGGAACTTGGCTGGTGGAGGGGTGTCTACCATTACTGAGACTTGAGTAGGTGGTTTTATGCTCACAGTGTAAACAAAGCCACAGGGAAGATCAAACTGGGCAGAACCCACTGAAGCTCAGCCAGACTGACTGCCTCTCTAGATTCCACTTCTATGGACAGGGCATCTCTGAAAAAAAAGGCAGCAGCCCCAATCAGGGACTTATAGATAAAACCCCCATCTCCCTGGGACAGAGTACCTGGGGAAAGGGGCAGCTATGGGCACAGCTTCAGCAGAATTAAATGTCCCTGCCTGACAGCTCTGAAGAGAGCAGTGGTTAACCCAGCACAGCATTCAAGCTCTGATAACAAACAGACTACCTCCTCAAGTGGGTCACTGACCCCCGTGTAGCCTGACTGAGAGACACCTCCCAGTAGGGGCACCTCACACAGGAGAGCTCTGGCTGGCATCTGGCAGATGTCCATCTGGGACGAGACTTCCAGAGGAAGGGTCAAGCAGCAATATTTGCTGTTCTGCAGTCTCCACTGGTGATCCCAGGCAAACAAGGTCTGGAGTGTACCTCCAACAAACTCCAACAGACTTGCAACTAAGGGACCTGTTAGAAGAAAAACTAACAAACAGAAAGGAATAGCATCAACATCAACAAAAAGGACATCCACACCAGAACCTCATCCGTAGGTCAATGACATCAAAGACCAAAGGTAGATAAAATCACAAAGATGGGGAAAAACCAGAACAGAAAAGCTGAAAATTCCAAAAACCAGAATGCCTCTTCTCCTCCAAAGAATCAAAACTCCTCACCAGCAAGGGAACAAAACTGGATGGAGAAAGAGTTTGACAAATTGACAGAAGTAGGCTTCAGAAGGTGGGTAATAACAAAGTCCTCCAAGCTAAAGAAGTATGTTCTAATCCAACTCAAGGAAGCTAAAAATCATGAAAAAAGGTTAGACAAATAGCTAATTAGAATAACCAGTATAAAAAAAAACAAACAAACAAACAAAAAAAACAAGCATGAATGACCTGAGGGAGCTGAAAAACAGCACGAGAACTTCATGAAGCATACACAAGCTTCAATAGCTGAATCAATCATGCAGAGCAATGGATATCAGTGACTGAAGATCAACTTAATGAAATAAAGCAAGAAGACAAGATCAGAGAAAAAACAGTGAAAAGAAACAAAGCCTCCAAGAAATATGGTACTATGTGAAAAGACCAAATCTATGTTTGATTGGTGTACATGAAAGTGACGAGGAGAATAGAACCAAGTTGAAAAACACTCTTCAGGATATTATCCAGGAAAAATTCACTAACCTAGCAAGGCAGGCCAACATTCAAATTCAGGAAATACAGAGAACACCACAAAGATATTCTTCGAGAAGAGCAACCCCAAGACACATAATTGTCAGTTTCACGAAGGTTGAAATGAGGAAAAAATGTTGAGGGCAGCCAGAGAGAAAGGTCGGGTTATCCAAAAAGAGAAGCCCATCAGACTAACAACAAATCTCTTGACAAAAACCCTATCAGTCAGAAGAGAATGGGGACCAATATTCAACATTCTTAAAGAAAAGAATTTTCAACCCAGAAATTCACACCAACCCAATTAAGCTTCATAAGTGAAGGGAAAATAAAAGCCTTTACAAACAAGCAAATGCTGAGAGATTTTGTCACCACCAGACCAGGCTTACAAAAGCTCCTCAAGGAAGCACTAAACATAGAAAGGAACAATCAAAGGAATTTGGCACTGCAAAAACATGCCAAATTGTAAAGATCATCAACGCTACAAAGAAACTGCATCAACCAATGGGCAAAATAACCAGTTAGCAGCATAATGACAGAATCAAATTCACAAATAACAATATTAACCTTAAATGTAAATAGGCTAAATGCCCCAATTAAAAGAAACAGACTAGCAAATTGGATAGAGTCAAGTCCCATCAGTGTGCTGTATTCAGGAGACACATCTCACATGAAAAGACACACATAAACTCAAAAGAAAGGGATGGAGGAAGATCTACCAACCAAATGGAAAGAAAACCAAAAAAAAAAAAAAAAAAAAAAAAAAAAAAAAAAAAAAAAAAAAAAAAAAAAAAAAAAAGAGCAGGGATTGCAATCCTAGTCTCTGATAAAACAGAGTTTAAGCCAACAAAGATCAATACAGACATAGAAGGGCACTACATAATGATAAAGGGATTAATGCAACAAGAAGAGCTAACTATCCTAAATACATATGAACCCAATACAGGAGCACCCAGATTTATAAAGTAAGTTCTTAGAGACCTACAGAGAGACTTAGACTCCCACACAATAATAGTGGGAGACTTTAACACCCCACTGTCAATATTAGACAGATCAATGAGACAGAAAATTACCAAGGATATCCAGGACTTGAACTCAGCTCTGCACCAAGCAGACCTAATAGACATCTACAGAACTCTCCACCCCAAATCAACAGAATATACATTCTTCTCAGCACCACATCACACTTATTACAAAATTGACCACAAAAATGGAAGTAAAATACTCCTCAGCAAATGTAAAAGAGCAGAAATCACAACAAACTGTCTCTCAGACCACATTGCAATCAAATTAGAACTCAGGATTAAGAAATTCACTTAAAACTGCACAACTACATGGAAACTGAACAACCTGCTCCTGAATGACTACTAGGTATATAACTAAATGAAGGTAGAAATAAAGATGTTCTTTGAAACCAATGAGAACAAATACAAAACATTTCAGAATCTCTGGGACACAGCTAAAGCAGTATTAAGAGGGAAATTTATAACACTAAATGCCCACAAGAGAAAGCAGGAAAGATCTAACATTGACACCCTAACATCATAATTAAAACAGCTAGAGAAGCAAGAGCAAACAAATTCAAAAGCTAGCAGAAGACAAGAAATAACTAAGATCAGAGCAGAACTGAAGGAGATAGAGACACTAAAAAAAAAAAAAAAAAAAAAAAAAAAAAAAAAAAAAAACCTTCAAAAAATTAATAAATCCAGGAGCTGGTTTTTTGAAAAGATCGACAAAATAAAGAGACCACTAGACAGACTAATAAAGAAGAAAAGAGGGAAGAATTAAATAGACACAAAAAAATATAAAGGGAATATAACCACTGATCCCACAGAAATACAAACTACCATCAGAGAATACTATAAACACCTCTACGCAAATAAACTAGAAAATCTAGAAGAAATAAATAAATTCCTGGACACATACACCCACCCAAGGCTAAACCAGGAAGAAGTTGAATCTCTGAATAGACCAATAACAGGATCTGAAATTGAGGTAATAATTAATAGCCTATCAACCAAAAGAAAAAAAAAAAATGCAGGACCAGAAGGATTCACAGCCAAATTCTACCAGAGGTACAAAGAAGACCTCATACCATTCCTTCTGAAACTATTCCAATCAACAGAAAAAGAGGAAACCCTCCGTAATTCATTTAATGAGGCCAGCATCATCCTGATACCAAAACCTGGCAGAAAAGCAACAACAAAAAAGAGAATTTTAGGCCAATATCCCTGATCAACATCAATGTGAAAATCTTCAATAAAATACTGGCAAACCAAATCCAGCAGCACATCAAAAAGCTTGTCCACTATGATCAAGCCGGCTTCATCCCTGGTATGCAAGCCTGGTTCAACATACACAAATCAATAAATCTAATCCATCACATAAACAGAGCCAATGGCAAAAACCACATGATTGTCTCAATAGATGAAGAACAAGCCTTCAACAAAATTCAACAGCCCTTTACGCTAAAATCTCCCAATAAACTAGGTATTAATGAAATGTAATTAAAAATAATATGAGCTATTTATGACAAACCCACAGCCAATATCATACCGAATGGGCAAAAATTGGAAGCATTCCCTTTGAAAACCAGCACAAGACAAGGATGCCCTCTCTCACCACTTCCATTCAGCATAGTATTGGAATTTCTGGCCAGGGCAATCAGGCAAAAGAAATAAATAAAGGGTATTCAATCAGGAAAATAGGAAGCCAAATTATCCCTGTTTGCAGATGACATGATTGTATATTTAGAAAACCCCATTGTTTCAGCCCCAAATCTCCTTAAGCTGATAAGCAACTTCAGCAAACTTCAGGATACAAAATCAATGTGCAAAAATCAGAATCATTCCTACACTGCGATAACAAACACAGAGAGCCAAATCATGAGTGAACTCCCATTCACAATTGCTACAAAGAGAATAAAATACCTAGAAATCCAAATTCAAGGGATGTGAAGCACCTCTTCAAGGAGAACTACAAACCACTGTTCAAGGAAATAGAAGAGGACACAAACAAATGGAAGAACATTCCATGCTCATGAGTAGCAAGAATCAACATTGTGAAAATGGTCATAGTGCTCAAAGAAATTTATAGATTCAGTGCTATCCTCATAAGTCTACCACTGATGTTTTTCACAGAATTGGGGAAAAAAAAAAAAAAAAAAAAAAAAAAAACTACTTTAAATCTCAGATGATCCAAAAATAGAACCCGCATAGCCAAGACAATCCCAAACAAAAAGAACGAAGTTGTATGCATCACGCTACCTGACTTCAAAGTATACTACAAGGCTACAGTAACCAAAACAGCATGGTACTGGTACCAAAACAGATATATAGATGAATGGAACAGAACAGTGGCCTCAGAAATAGCACCACATATCTACAACCATCTGATCTTTGACAAACCTGACAAAAACAGGCAATGGGGAAAGGATTCCCTATTTAACAAATGGTTTGGGGAAATCTGGCTAGTCATATGCAGAAAGCTGAAACTGGATCCCTTCTTTACACCTTCTAAAAAATTAACTCAAGATGGATTAAAGACTTAAATATAAGACCTAAAACTATAAAAACCCTAGAAGAAAACCTAGGCAATATTATTCAGGACATAGGCATGGGCAAATACTAAAATATCAAAAGCAAAGGCAACAAAAGCCAAAATAGACAAATGGGATCTAATTAAACCTAAGAGCTTCTGCACAGCAGAAGAAACTATCAGCAGAGTAAACAGGCAACAAATTGGGTGAAAAAATTGCAATCTCTCCATCTGACAAAGGGCTAATTTCCAGAATCTACAAAGAATGTAAACAAATTTACAAGAATAAAACAACCCCATCAAAAAATGGGCAAGGGATATGAACAGACACTTCCCAAAAGAAGACAGTTATGAGGCTGGCAAACTTAAGAAAAAAATGCTCATCTTCACTGGTCATTAGAGAAATGCAAATCAATTTCTCCAAAATTGATACCAAATCAGAGAAATGGTATCAAATCACGATGAGATACCATCTCACACCAGTTAGAATGGCAATCATTAAAAAGTCAGGAAACAACAGGTGCTGGAGAGGATGTGGAGAAATAGGAACACTTACACTGTTGATGGGAGTGTAAATTAGTTCAACCATTGTGGAAGACAGTGTGGTGATTCCTCAAGGATTTAGAACTAGAAATACCATTTGACCGAGTAATCCTATTACTGAGTATATACCCAAAGGATTATAAATCATTCTACTATAAAGATACATGCACGTGTACGTTTATTGCAGCACTGTTCACAATAGCAAAATCTTGGGACCAACCCAAATACCCATCAATGATAGACTGGATAAAGAAAACGTGGCACATATACATTATGGAATACTTTGCAGCCATAAGAAAGGAATGGTTCATGTCCTTTGCAGGGACATGGATGAAACTGGAAACCATCATTTTTAGCAAAGTAATAGAAGAAGAGAAAAACAAACACTGCATGTTCTCATTCATAAGTGGGACTTGAACAATGAGAACACATGGACAAAGGGAGGGGAACATCACACACCAGGTCCTGTCAGGGAGTGGGGGGCTGAGGGAGGAATAATATGAGAAGAAACACCTAATGTAAATGGGTGCAGCAAACCAACACGGCACATATATACCTATGTAACAAATCTGCACGTTGTGCACATGTACCACAGAACTTAACGTATAATTTTAAAAAATAGTAATACAACAGAAACTCAGCTTATTCATTCATTCAATGAGTATTATTCAAGTAGCTACTCTGTGCCAATCTCATTCGGAGAGTTTACAATAGAGTAGTGAAAAAAAGAGGTGAAGGTCTATTTTACATCAAGTTCACAATTAAACTTCTGCTTTATATTTAAAATATTTTAATGGACCCTATTTTTTTCTTTATTCCAATTAACAAGTAGTTATTTTGCAATTCTGTGAGATCTCACTAATTAAAGCTTTGTTTATAGCTTAATACTTATAATTAACTTGTCTGATATTAATTATCACTTGAGGTAATACAATGCAGGCATATTTACTTCTCAGTATGTGAAAAAAGCATTGATCTTAGTATTCTAGTAAACTCAATTTTTCTTGGATGTGCTACTTCATTTGATGAATCCAAGATGCATTTCTTATATGAGATATAAGAGTTTAATCCAAGTATATTTTTGTGTTAGTTTAGCCTTTTATAAGACATGACTATGAAATGAGTTTCCCCCAACCAAACCTCAAATATAATGTGCTAAGGGAACATTTAATGGAATCTTCTTTAGAAAATAACTTCAGAGATAAATAATGAACATCCAGTTAGCCTTATGATATGTGGAAAAGTTATAGATCAGTTACAAATCCATGGTTAATTTTTTTCATCCTTGCAGAGGAAGGGTTGACAATCATAGATACCATTTCAGCTGGAAAACATTTTAGTCTTCTGAGAAAGAAGAAAGAAAAAAAATCAGTATCACTAAGTCCAGGTTTATATTTTCCATAGTTGTCATTAAAAACAAGGTTTTAAAAAATAACCTTAAAAATTTCAAGAATATTCTCACTTCATTATGGTTTTATCAGTACAGGGGTTGATTGTGTGATACACAAATTCATCTAAGTGTATTTAGGACTCTATATTTTGCCAAAATAGTTGATATGCTTTTGGTGTTTGTCCCTTCAAATCTCATGTTGAAATGTTATCCCCAGTTGGAGGTGGGATCTTGTGGGAGGTGTATGGATCATGGGGGTGGATCTCTCATGAATGACTTAGTGCCATCTAATTGGTGATGAGTGAGTTCTCACTCTGAGTTAATGTGAGATTTGGTTTTTAAAAAGGCGTGGCACCTCCCCTTGTGCTCCCTTGCTCCCCACCTCCTGACACATGCCCACTCCTCCTTTGCCTTCCACCACAATTGTGTGCTTCCCATATATTCACCAGTGGCAGATGCCAGCACCATGCTTGCTATGCAGCCTGCAGGACCATGAGCCGATTAAAACTCTTTTCTTTATAATGACACAGTCTCATATATTCCTTTAGAGTAACTTAAACAAACTAATACAGTAATAACATTATATGTCATCAGCTCTTCATACTCATTAGAGAACATTTTCATGTGTGATATGGTTTGGTTGTGTCCCCATCCAAATCTCATCTTGAATTTGTAGTTCCCGTAATTCCCACATGTGATGAGAGGGACCCAGTTGGAGATCATTGAACCATGGGGGCAGTTTCACCCATACTGTTTTTGTGGTAGTGAATAAGTCTCATGAGAGCTGATGTTTTCATAAGGGGTTTCCCCTTTCGCTTGGGTCTCACTCTCTGTCTTGCCTGTTGCCATGTAAGATGTGCCTTTTACCTTTCACCATGATTGTGAGGCCTCCCCAGCCATGTGGAACTGTGAGTCCATTAAACCTCTTTTCTCTTTATAAATTACTCAGTCTCGGGCCTGTCTTTAATAGCAGTGTGAGAACAGACTAATATAATGTGGATCCAAAGTTTTGCTTGTATTATATATCACATATAAATAAATACAATTACAATGATTTAACGGTCACCATAATGCAAAAATGTGCTGTAAATAATATGAGGAAAACAGTTCTACTCCTGACCCTGCCACTAAGTCATCTAAAAATGTATGTCATTATGGGCCTTAGGTTACAATCTACAGAATGGAATGACTGGTTAGCAAATATCTAAAGTGATATTTGACTTAAAATATAGAATTATGTGTTATATATGTGTGTATGACTGTGTGTATGTATAAATACACACAAGAATGAAAAAAAAGGCCAAAATATTAGATGTACATCTAAAAGTTTTGATGTATCTTTTATGATTTTAATTAGAATATCAAAAATTACAGTTGACAGGAAGAACTGAGTTTTGTTTTTATTTCAATAGTTTTTGGGGTACAGGTGGTTTTTAGTTACATGGATATGTTCTTTGGTAGTGAATTCTGATATTTTAGTGCACTCAGCACCTGAGTGATGTACACTGTACCCAGTATGTAGACTTTTATAGGTCACCCTCCTCCCAACTTCCCCCCCACCACTGGTCCCCAAAGTCCATTATATCACTCTGCATGTTTTTGTGTCCTCTTGGCTCAGCTCTCACTTACAAGTGAGAATATACAGTATTTGATTTACTACTCATGAGTTACTTCACTAATGCCTCCAGCTCCATTTAAGTTGCTGCAAAAGACATTATTTTGCTCCTTTTAATGGCTGAGTAATATTCATGATATACATATATACATATATATGTTTATATATTATATATTATATATATATATATATATATATATATATATATATAACATCGTAGTTATCCACTAACTGATTGATAGACACGATGGTTCCATATCTTTGCAATTGCAAATTGTGCTGCTATAAACATGCATGTACATCTGTCTTTTTCATGTAATGACTTATTTTCCTTTGAGTAGACATCCAGTATTGGGATTGCTGGATCAAATAGTAAATCTACACTTAAGACCTGAGTTTTTTAAGGCCCCAGGTGATATAATAATATGGATAAAAAAGAATACTTCTATTATTATATTAGAGTTAGATTTGTCCATGTATTAGCTACTACAATCAAGATAATGTCAATAGCTACATCATAGGGTTGCTATATTGCTTAATGAGTTAATATATGTCCTCTGCATATATTAACAATATGTGCAATATAGCAACCCTATGATGAACAGAGTACAGAATAACATCAAGAAATGCTTGCTAGAGAGGGGAGCAGAGCAAGATGGCCGAATAGGAACATCTCCAGTCTCCAGCTCCCAGTGCCAGCGACACAGAAGATAGGTGATTTCTGCATTTTCAGTTGAGTAACGCAGCTCATCACCAGCAATGGATCAAAGCTGGAAAGAGAATGATTTTGATGAGTTGAGAGAAGAAGGTTTCAGTCCATCAAACTTCTCAGAGATGAAGGAAAAATTATTTACCCAGCGCAAAGAAACTAAAAATCTTGAAAAAAGAATGGAAGAATGGATAACTAGAATAATCAATGCAGAGAAGGCCATAAACCAACTGACAGGGATAAAAATCATGACGCGAGAAATACGTGACAAATGCACAAGCTTCAGTAACCGACTCAATCAACTGGAGGAAAGAGTATCAGCAATTGAGGGTCAAATGAATGAAATGAAGTGAGAAAAGAAGTCTAAAGAAAAAAGAGGAAAAATAAATGAACAAAGCCATCAAGAAGTATGGGATTATGTGAATAGACCAAATCTACGTCTGATTGGGGTGCCTGAAAGTGATGGGAAAAATGGAACCAAGTTGGAAAACATGCTTCAGGGTATCATCCAGGAGAACTTCCCCAACCTAGTAGGGCAGGCCAACATTCAAATTCAGGAAATACAGAGAACGCCACAAAGATACTCCTCGAGAAGAGCAACTCCAAGACACATAATTGTCAGATTCACCAAAGTTGAAATGAAGGAAAAAATCTTAAGGGCAGCCAGAGAGAAAGGTCAGGTTACCCACAAAGGGAAGCCCGTCAGACTAACAGCAAATCTCTCGGTAGAAACTCTACAAGCCAGAAGAGAGTGGGGGCCAATATTCAACATTCTTAAAGAAAAGAATTTTCAACCCAGAATTTCATATCCAGCCAAACTAAGTTTCATAAGTGAAGGAGAAATAAAATCCTTTACAGATAAGCAAATGCTTAGAGATTTTGTCACCACCGGGCCTGCCTTACTACAGACCCTGAAGGAAGCCCTAAACATGGAAAGGAACAACTGGTACCAGCCATTGCAAAAACATGCCGAAACGTAAAGAACATCGATGCTAGGGAGAAACTGCACCAACTAACGACCAAAATAACCAGTTAATATCATAATGGCAGGATCAAGTTCACACATAAGAATATTAACCTTAAATGTAAATGGACTAAATACTCTAATTAAAAGACACAGACTGGCAAACTGGATAAAGAGTCAAGACCCATCAGTTTGTTGTATTCAGGAGACCCATCTCACACGCAGAGACACACATAGGCTCAAAATAAAGGGATGGAGGAAGATCTACCAAGTGAATGGAGAACAAAAAAAAGCAGGGGTTGCAATCCTAGTCTCTGATAAAACAGACTTTAAACCATCAAAGATCAAAAGAGACAAAGAAGGCCATTACATAATGGTAAAGAGATCAATTCAACAGGAAGAGCTTACTATCCTAAATATATATGCACCCAATACAGGAGCACCCAGATTCATAAAGCAAGTCCTTAGAGACTTACAAAGAGACTTAGACTCCCATACAAAAATAATGGGAGACTTCAACACCCCACTGTCAACATTAGACAGATCAATGAGACAAAAAGTTAAGGATATCCAGGAATTGAACTCATCTCTGCAGCAAGCAGGCCTAATAGACATCTACAGAACTCTCCACCCCAAATCAACAGAATATACATTCTTCTCAGCACCACATCGCACTTATTCCAAAAGTGACAACATAATTAGAAGTAAAGCACTCCTCAGCAAATATACAAGAACAGAAATTATAACAAATTGTCTCTCAGACCACAGTGCAATCAAACTAGAACTCAGGACTAAGAAACTCAATCAAAATCGCTCAACTACATGGAAACTGAACAACTTGCTCCTGAATGACTACTGGGTACATAATGAAATGAAGGCAGAAATAAAGATGTTCTTTGAAACCAATGAGAAAAAAGATACAACATACCAGAATCTCTGGGACACATTTAAAGCAGTGTGTAGAAGGAAATTTATAGCAGTAAATGCTCACAAGAGAAAGCTGGAAAGATCTAAAATTGACACTCTAACATCACAATTAAAAGAACTAGAGAAGCAAGCGCAAGCACATTCAAAAGCTAGCAGAAGGCAAGAAATAACTAAGATCAGAGCAGAACTGAAGGAGATAGAGACACAAAAAACGCTCCAAAAAAATCAATGAATCCAGGAGTTGATTTTTTGAAAAGATCAACAAAATTGATAGACTGCTAGCAAGACTAATAAAGAAGAAAAGAGAAGAATCAAATAGATGCAATAAAAAATGATAAAGGGGATATCACCACCGACACCACAGAAATACAAACTACCATCAGAGAATACTATAAACACCCTAAGCAAATAAACTAGAAAATGTAGAAGAAATGGATAATTTCCTGGACACTTACACTCTTCCAAGACTAAACCAGGAAGAAGTTGAATCCCTGAATAGACCAATAGCAGGCTCTGAAATTGAGGCAATAATTAATAGCCTACCAACCAAAAAAAGTCCAGGACCAGATGGATACACAGCTGAATTCTACCAGAGGTACAAGGAGGAGCTGGTACCACTCCTTCTGAAATTATTCTAATCAATAGAAAAAGAGGGAATCCTCCCTAACTCATTTTATGAGGCCAACATCATCCTGATACCAAAGCCTGGCAGACACACAACAAAAAAAAGAGAATTTTAGATCAATATCCCTGATGAACATGGATGCAAAAATCCTCAATAAAATACTGGCAAACCAAATCCAGCAGCACATCAAAAAGCTTATCCATCATGATCAAGTGGGCTTCATCCCTGGGATGCAAGGCTGGTTCAACATACACAAATCAATAAACGTAATCCAGCATATAAACAGAACCAAAGACAAAAACCACATGATTATCTCAATAGATGCAGAAAAGGCCTTTGACAAAATTCAACAGCCCTTCATGCTAAAAATTCTCAATAAATTACATATTGATGGAATGTATCTCAAAACAATAAGAGGTATTTATGACAAACCCACAGCTAATATCATACTGAATGGGCAAAAACTGGAAGCATTCCCTTTGAAAACTGGCACAAGATAGGGATGCCTTCTCTCACCATGGCTATTCAATGTAGTGTTGGATGTTCTGGCTAGGGCAATCAGGCAAGAGAAAGAAATCAAGGGTATTCAGTTAGGAAAAGAAGAATTCAAATTGTCCCTGTTTGCAGATGACATGATTGTATATTTAGAAAACCCCATTATCTCAGCCCAAAATCTCCTTAAGCTGATAAACAACTTCAGCAAAATCTCAGGATACAAAATTAATGTGCAAAAATCACAAGCATTCTTATACACCAGTAACAGACAAACAGAGAGCCAAATCAGGAATGAACTTCCATTCACAATTGCTTCAAAGAGAATAAAATACCTAGGAATCCAACTTACAAGGGATGTAAAGTATTCTTCAAGGAGAACTACAAACCACTGCTCAGTGAAATAAAAGAGGACACTAACAAATGGAAGAACATACCATGCTCATGGATAGGAAGAATCAATATTGTGAAAATGGCCATACTGCCCAAGGTAATTTATAGATTGAATGCCATTCCCATCAAGCTACCAGTGAGTTTCTTCACAGAATTGGAAAAAAAAAAAAAACTGCTTTAAAGTTCATATGGAACCAAAAAAGAGCCTGCATTGCCAAGACAATCCTAAGTCAAAAGAACAAAGCTGGAGGCATCACGCTACCTGACTTCAAACTATACTACAAGGCTACAGTAACCAAAACAGCATGGTACTGGTATCAAAACAGAGATATAGACCATTGGAACAGAACAGAGCCCTCAGAAATAATACCACGCATTCACAGCCATCTGATCTTTGACAAATCTGAGAAAAACAAGAAATGGGGAAAGGAGTCCCTATTTAATAAATAGTGCTGGGAAAATTGGCTAGCCATAAGTAGAAAGCTGAAACTGGATCATTTCCTTACTCCTTATATGAAAATTAATTCAAGATGGATTAGAGACTTAAATATTAGATCTAATACCACAAAAACCCTAGAAGAAAACCTAGGTAATACCATTCAGGACATAGGCATGGGCAAGGACTTCATGTCTAAAACACCAAAAGCAACAGCCATAAAAGCCAAAATTGACAAATGGGATCTAATTAAACTAAAGAGGTTCTGCACAGCAAAAGAAACTACCACCGGAGTGAACAGGAAACTTACAGAATGGGAGAAAATTTTTGCAATCTACTCATCTGACAAAGGGCTAATATCCAGAATCTACAAAGAGCTCAAACAAATTTACAAGAAAAAAACAAACAACTCCATCAAAAAGTGGGCAAGGGGTATGAACAGACATTTCTCAAAAGAAGACATTCATACAGCCAACAGACACATGCAAAAATGCTCATCATCCCTGGCCATCAGAGAAATGCAAATCAAAACCACAACGAGATACCATCTCACACCAGTTAGAATGGCAATCATTAAAAAGTCAGGAAACAACAGGTGCTGGAGAGGATGTGGAGAAATAGGAACACTTTTACTCTGTTGGTGGGATTGTAAACTAGTTCATCCATTATGGAAAACAGTATGCCGATTCCTCAAGGATCTAGAACTAGAAGTACCATATGACCTAGCCATCCCATTACTGGGTATATTCCCAAAGGATTATAAATCATGCTGCTATAAAGACACATGCACACATATGTTCATTGCAGCACTATTCACAATAGCAAAGACTTGGAATCAACCCAAATGTCCATCAGTGACAGACTGGATTAAGAAAATGTGGCACATATACACCATGGAATATTATACAGCCATAAAAAGGGATGAGTTTGTGTCCTTTGTAGGGACATGGATGCAGCTGGAAACCATCATTCTCGGCAAACTATCGCAAGAACAGAAAACCAAACACAGTGTGTTCTCACTCATAGGTGGGAACTGAACAATGAGATGACTTGGACTCGGGAAGGGGAACATCACACACTGGGGCCTATTATGAGGAGTGGGGAGGCGGGAGGGATTGCATTGGGAGTTATACCTGATGTAAAGGACGAGTTGATGGGTGCTGACGAGTTGATGGGTGCAGCACACCAACATGGCACAAGTATATATATGTAACAAACCAGCACATCATGCACATGTACCCTAGAACTTAAAGTATAATAAAAATAAAATTAAAAAAGAGAAATACTTGCTAGTAGTATTATTATTTCTATCAATATCAAGGTAAAGAAAAGCATTAAAAAATCTTTTCAAAATTCTACTTTAAAAAATACTCTGGGATGCATGTACAGAACGTGTAGGGTTGTTACATAGGTATACACGTGCCATGGTTGTTTGCTGCACCTATCAATCCATCACCTAGGTTTTAAGCCCCTCATACATTGGGTATTTGTCCTAATGCTCTCCCTCCCCTTGCCCCCCAACCCCCGACAGACGCCAGTGTGTGATGTTCCCCTCCCTATGATCAAAATTCTACTATTTTAAGAGGTTTTATTTATTCTTAAAACTGTCAGATTATAACTCTGTTAACCACAAAGCAAAAGCTGTCTTCTGATCTATAAAGATACTGTTTTCTTATTTATAGTAACTGAAATAAGAATGTTAAGTATTCTTGTTACGTTTAATGTGGCTGTCCTGATCAATAATTTTGTTATGTAATACCATTTTAGAGTGTTTATCTTACATTTTTATCATATTATAAAAGAATTAGACAACTTTACAAGCTGCATGAAATATTTAAATATATGCAGTTCCACATACCAAAAATCAGAATGATTCAATGTATTTAAGATTTATGCAATTTTCTGCATGCTTATTATATGTCAATAAACATTTTATTAAAAAACACTTCTTTCTTAGTAAAATGCAATATAAACTCAATATTAACAGAAATGGTAACTCTGTGATGGAAAGTTGGTATAGTAGTAGGTGTAGAAGTTTATTTTTTTCATATAACAAAATAGCTGACATTTATACATGTTAATTCTCAAGTGAAAAGTGTCACTGGCAGTGAAATTTGCATGTCATTACCTCAGCTTTCAAATGGTAAAATCTCTGGAGAGCTACATAGTTTGAGTGCTTTGTTGCAGGTCTCTATCCTATTTTGGGATCTCAGAGGGCCATTTCCTATTCTTAGGTATATGCTCCTCATTTTCATGTTAAAAAATCATGTAAAAAATGCCCAGACAAAAAATATCGAATAAATATAGGTATAACATGTGGTAGAAATATGAACATAGTCAGCCCTGGTCCTGATGACTTAAGTACATGCCATAAATAAAAAGTTTTCTCATGAAAAACTCAAATGTGTGTAATTTGACCTATGCAGCCTCATATAAATTTTCTAATTGTGTTAAAGCAAAACATCTTGTCAACGTAAGTCATATGTTTTTTATATATAATATTTAATGGCAATATGCTATTACTCAGAAATACTGTGATATACAAATATATACACACACACACATACTACATACTCCTGTAATTACATGTTTAAAAGAAGGAACTCATGATGTATACATCTTGAGATCCTGAGGTCTTTTTATTTAAAATTAATTAAAATATAAGAGATTTTTAGCTGGGCATGGTGGTGTATGTCTGTGATACCAGCTCCCTGGGGGCTGAGGCAGGAGAATTGCTTGAACCCAGAAGGTAGAGGTTGCAGTGAGCCGGGCTCACACCACGGCACTCTGGCCTGGGCAACAGAGTGAGACTCCACCTCCAAAAAAAAAAAAAAAAAAAAGATAAAAATGAATAAAATACAATAAAATAAAATACAACAGATAATATTGTAAATTTATCTCATTCTGTTAAATAACTTTCATGTTGGTCAGTTCACTAGCATGATCAGAGAGAAAAATTTTTTTCCTCGTAAAATATGTATGAAATCATTAGTTCTATTCTACAGGTGCTCCTATGAGCACTCTTTTTAATAGAATATTAAGTATAAATGTTTATTGTCTAATATTGATTTTTTTCTTGACCAGCTCAGCAAGCATTGTAGTAGCTAAGTCCAGTGATTCACTGAGTAGTTAAACACAATTTAAATTTGCATAAGGTTTATATCTCTATATCCAAATCTATATCTCCATATCTTAAATTACATATTACATATATATACATACACACACACGTACGGACACAGGTCACTTAATATTATAATAATTATTTACTGCAATGTTGTGATGAAAATGCCTATGGAGGAAAAAAATAAATTTATATGATAAAAGCTATTATAGAAAGAATGATCCTGTAGAGCATGTAAAAACTTACTTTGCTTGGAAATTATTTTTCCAGTATGATACAGAAGAAATATGCAGTATTACACTTAAAGTTAAATTTTTACCCTTTGAGGACCACGTTTGTTTCAATGACTTGGTCAACTAGGCATTGTTCTCAATATTGTTTTTGCCACTGACTACCCATGTGGCTTGATAATTAAAAACCTAGTTTCAACAATTAAGTGGGGATTAGATCTATAACTTTCAATATTACAGAGATTACAACATTGCAATAAAATACTTAAGTCAGTAGTATGTGTTCACCAAAAAAAAAAAAAACACAACTCTTATTTTTGCTGTTGAGGTTCTCTAAGGGTGTATACTATGAACAGTATATGAGTAGCATTCATCAGTAAATCCTTAAAGAATTACCATGTCTCAGAGTGGCACAAGGAAAAATAATTATAGTTCCCACCTTTATATATTCATGGAGCTAATAATCTATAGGGTAAAACAAACAAGAGATACATTAAAACAAAACAAAAAAAACCCTACATACTTAGCACCAGTTCTAAGTGTTAAGCATGTAACAAGCAAGGCAGCCTTATGGACACCATTGGGCAGAGTGGGAAATAGCCTTTGGGAGGCCGAGATGGGAGGACCATGAGGTCAAGAGATCGAGACCATCCTGGCCAATATGGTGAAACCCCATCTCTACTAAAAATACAAAAAAAAAAAAAAAAAAAAAAAAAAAATTAGCCAGGCATGGTGGCATCCGCCTGTAGTCCCAGCTGCTGGGGAAATGGAGGCTGGATAATTGCTTTCACTCAGGAGGTAGAGGTTGCAGTGAGACAAGACTGTGCCACTTTACTCCAGCCTGGTGACAGAGCAAGACTTCATCTAAAACAAACAAACAAAAGAATTGAAGTAGGGTCTCAAATAAATATTTGTACATTCACGATAGTCAGTGAAAAGGGGGAAGCAACCCAATTATCTATGGATGGATGAATGGATAAACAAAATATAGTATATACATATAATGGAATATTTTAAAAAGAAAGAAATTCTGGCATGCTACAATATGTATTAGCCTTGAGGACATTATGCTAAGTGAAATAAGCCAGTAACAAAAAGACAAATACTGTCTGATTCCATTTACACAAGGTATCTAGAGTAGTCAAACTTGCAAAAATAGAAAATAGAATAGTGGTTGCCAGGCGCTGGGTGAGGGATAAATGAGGAGATGGGTATAGAGTTTCAATTTTGCTGGATATAAAAGCTTTGGACATCTGTTGCATAGCAACCTGAGTATAGTTAACACTGCTGAACGGTACACTTAATGGTTAAGATGCTAAATATTATGTTATATGTGTTTTCAACATTTAAAAGTATTTTTTAAATAATAAAATAACAGAAAAAATCATGATGATAATATTTAAGACAAAGAGAGCAGGATCTGTGAACATTCAGAAGGATGTGAACAAACCAAATCAAACCAAAACAACTTAGTGCTTTCCCAAAACTACAAGACTAGAGTTTAAGAGCTTCAATCATGAAAGATCATCCCAGGTCTTGCAGGTCATTATTAAGAATTGTACTGTCACTCAAGGAAAAAAATGAAGCATTGAAAAGTTCTGGGTATATACCCAAAGGATTATAAATCATGCTGCTATAAAGACACATGCACACGTATGTTTATTGCGGCACTATTCACAATAGCAAAGACTTGGAATCAACCCAAATGTCCATCTGTGACAGACTGGATTAAGAAAATGTGGCACATATACACCATGGAATACTATGCAGTCATAAAAAAGGATGAGTTTGTGTCCTTTGTAGGGACATGGATGCAGCTGGAAACCATCATTCTCAGCAAACTATCACAAAAACAGAAAACCAAACACCGCATGTTCTCACTCATAGGTGGGAACTGAACAATGTAAACAATGAGATGACTTGGACTCGGGAAGGGGAACATCACACACGGGGCCTATCATGGGGAGGGGGGAGGCGGGAGGGATTGCATTGGGAGTTATACCTGATGTAAATGACGAATTGATGGGTGCTGATGAGTTGATGGGTGCAGCACACCAACGTGGCACAAGTATACATATGTAACAAACCAGCACGTTATGCACAGGTACCCTAGAACTTAAAGTATAATGATAATAATAATAATAATAATAATAATAATAATAAAGTTCTGGATCAATCAACTCCTTGAGAAGGTGCCATTTGTTTCTTAGCCAAACCCTGATGAATATATGAACTGATGATAGAAATAAAAAATAGTCTCTCTTTCCTGTAAATATCTAATATTAAATGTCAAGAGTGATACTACAGAAAATACGTCATGATTTTAATGAAAGAAAAGATCTCCATTGGCTACATTTATAGGACTAACAGGGTCATTGTATAGAACTGGGAGACAAAAAAAATTATAACTTGGGAGGTCAAGGCAGGGGGATCACAAAGTCAGGAGATGGAGACCATCCTGGCTAACATGGTGAAACCCCGTCTCTACTAAAAATTTAAAAAATTAAAAAATTAAAAAATTAGCCAGGCATGGTGGTGGGTGCCTGTAGTCCCAGCTACTTGGGAGGCTGAGGCAGGAGAATGGCGTGAACCAGGGAGGTGGAGGTTGCAGTGAGCCAAGATTGGGCCACTGCACTCCAGCCTGGACGACAGAGCAAGACTCCATCTCAAAAAAAAAAAAAAAAATAATAATAATAATAATAATAAAAATAAATAAATAAATAAAATAAAATAAATTATAAGTCACTACCACCATCATCTCTTACCCTGTGCCCTTGAAGGTAAAGTCAGTTTCCTATCCTTATCACATTTTCCGGCAGATTCTGCCTGTTGGGAATGTAGGAACAAAGATATTCATAAAGATGAATAGGATTTGGGACTAAGGAAGGGAATGTAATGGATAAGGTTAGAGGAGGAATTGCAGAAGTGAGAATGATGTTACATAGAAATAAGACAGGAGTCAGAATCTACAGGGAAATTTGGTTAAGATAGGAAACCGACTTTGAAAGGAAACATGTTTTTTTGAATTTTTACTTTGCATTGCTACTTGGTAAATGCTCTCCAGTTTTATAGCAGTTCAGTTAATTTTCCACAAGTACAAATGTCTCATGTAAGTATTTTAGAAAATAAAAATTGAGAATTTGGTTGAGTTCCTTGTCTAGGTTGATTCAGTACTAAGAAAATTTAACAGCCAGGTGAATGAGATATGTTTGGGAAAAAGAGTGCATCAAGCCCTGAGACTTTGAACCCCAGAAATGAAATCCCTCAGGAAGTTATGGAACATTTACCCTGGATTACCCACATGACCTAGGTGAACCAGCCTAAATCTTGAAAGACAGCATGCGCTAGGATGACATCTGAATTTAAAACAAATGAGTAAAAATTAAGTCGTTCTGTATTCTTCAGTACTTCCTGAACTTCTATTCCTGCATTGTCTCATGGACCTCATGAAAGCACATATGTTTAATTCACCAGTGTATACACATGACATGTACTCAGCAAATATTTGTACAATATGTAATTGAATACCAGTACCAGATTTATTACCCAATAATGTCACTTTCTCCATGGTCCTCTAAACTGAGAACCATTTCTTAACAAAACTTGACCTGCCCGGAATCTCCCCCTTTTCAAACTCCAGAGAAGGAGAGGAGAAACTGCTTACTATCCTCAAGCATTTGCACACCTTCAACACTCTTCACCTCGAATGTTGTCCAAGTGTCCTATCCTAATTCATCCAGATTTATCACCTCCTCCTTTATTCAGACTTTTGTTTCATAAGTAAACAGCTGTCCCAAATCATCTTCTAATCTCTCTTTCTTTTTGTGCTTTCCAGTTTCTTATGAAAAATAATGATATGTGGCCGGGTGCCGTGGCTCACACCTATAATAATCCCAGTACTTTGGGAGCCCGAGGCAAGCAAATCACCTGAGGTCAGGAGTTCGTGACTAGCCTGGGCAACATGGTTAAACCCCGTCTCTGCTATAATCAGGAGATCGAGACCATCCTGGCTAACACAGTGAAACCTTGTCTCTACTAAAAACTACAAAAAACTAGCCGGGCGAGGTGGCGGCGGCGCCTGTAATCCCAGCTACCCGGGAGGCTGAGGCAGGAGAATGGCGTGAACCCGGGAGGTGGAGCTTGCAGTGACCTGAGATCCGGCCACAGCACTCCAGCCTGGGTGACAGAGCGAGACTCCGTCTCAAAAAAATAAAAAAAATAAAAAAATAAAATAAAATAAAATTAGCTGGGCGTGCTGGTGGGTGCCTGTAATCCCTATTACTTGGGGAGGCTGAGTCGCTTGAACCCGGGAGACGAAGGTTGCAGTTAGCCAAGATCGCGCCACTGCACTCCAGGCTGGATGACAAGAGCAAAACTCTGTCTCAAAAAAAAAAAAAAAAAAACCGTAAAGAAGAGCATGCTTGATATCTTACAAGCTTACAAACCTCAGTTAAATAAACAATAAACAAAATATCTCTGGATTTTGTTAGTCTTTTTAGCTATATCCCTACTCTGGCTCGTTATGATAAAGTATTATGACAGAAAGAAAAAAAAAACCTATATGAAATCAGCTTCTCAATATTTTAGATAGTGCTTATGTTTTATATGTTACTAGCCAATTATGAGTATTAAAACTCAACATATAGTTATTTAAAAAAGGACTTCTACCAGCCTAGTAATAGAAGGCTCAAGAACATTGCAAATGTTCTAATGAGAGGGATCATGTACTTTGAAAACTTGACTAAATATATACACACTTAGAAGAGTTTTCATGAGAATCTGTTACATAAGCATGCAACTCTGCTGGTCCTTATTTCAGTCCAACTGGCCCATCTTTAATGACAGACATTATCATTTAACAATTTCAACACCTGTGTAAGCTTAGGCACGATGAGCACTTCCATTTTCTCATCTAAATCTGGAAATAAAAACTAATTTGTGAGGTTTTAGATAAAGTTATGTGTGTAAATCATCTACAGCACTGACATCAATACAAATTATTGTTAATTGGTTGATTCTATTTGTCTGTATTTCTCAATTATATAATTTAAGCTTCTAAGTATGGGATTTTTCTTTTCATAAACTAGATTTTTTTTTTTAAAGCATGTTTCAGATGTACAGACAAGGAAGTCTAAAACTTAGGGATAGATGATAATTTTCTGGACACTAAAATTTGGGAGGCTATATAGGGGTATTTAAATATCTAGCTTTCAGACTGCAATTAGAGGAGTTCTAATATGTTGATACTGAAGTAAAACATTAAATTAGGCATTTTAAGAATACTTAATTGTGTAGAAGAGGTTCATTCTAATGATATTGATTATTTATAATTTGAAGGGAATAAGACACTGAGATAGAAATTATTGCATGCCAGGGCCTCATCTGGAATAAAACGTCCCTGGGTATCTCAACTGTAGTACTTTATCATTCTTCCCTCTAGTGGCTGCCATGATAATTACATAATTGGTGTGGCTGCAACAACAGTTTAGATGAAGAGGTATTGTTACATGCTAGTTTCCTGGGGCAAAGGTTGTGATATAAACGTATGTAATAAATGTATATGTTATAAGCAGAGCATTGATGCATTTGGACACAAACAAGTGCTTACCACCAATGTAGAATATTAGGGAAGGTTAGAATTATTTCAAATTAATTGTGATATACATTTCACACAAAAAATGAGAGGCTTAAAAAGAGATGCATTTGTTAGTTACACATCACTTCATTATCCATCTCCCTATCATCTTGCCTGGGGTATTTTTTTTGTTGTTTCTTAAAACTAATCTCAAATGAGCCAAGGTAAAAAGTAATGTATTACTAATATGCATATCAGGTAAAAATGAGATATGATTCCTCGCTTACTGGACATCCACATTTTAAAAATATCAATTATTTTGTTTTCATCAACTATGTATTTTGCAATATATAGTAAAGCATATTTACAAGATAATTTATATATAAAAGATCAGGAAATATTTCAAGGTAAAAATTAAAAATCTTATATTAAACCTAAGAATATTGGAAATAATCATATACAAAAATGGGTAATGATGTCTGTTCTACATTTTTAAGTGATTCTAACATACTTACTTTTAGCCTACAGAGAGCTATCAAAAGTGTCAAAAATTATGAAGTTTAAAATGATTGTAATGACAAGATTTATTCCATATTCAAGTAAAATTTAAAGTATTGATTTCTTGAAGTACAAGTATGGACTCATGAAATATTCATTTTCTGCAAAAGTAATCAATTTTTACTAATTTTAACAAATATATTTTTGGTAAACAAAAAAGATAATTCAGAAAAAATATTTGTTATTCTCTCAATACTTTTTCACATGTAAACACTACAGACATGTACACACCCACATGTGCAACTAGATGACTTCTGCTACATTTCAATTAATATATAAATATTTTTGTGTTTTTAGTATTCTTTGAAATTGTGTTTTAAAATAGCTGCATAAAATCTTGCCATATGAAACTACTACATTTTAACCAGTGTCTTTCTTTTGGACTTTGGATTTTTTCTAATCATTCCCAAAAATTCTCCAATAAATTTTGTTATAAGAAATTTGTAAATGGTATCAAAATATAGTCTATTAAAATAATAAATTGAACTTCAAATTTAAAACCTTTTGTTTGGGGAAAGACACAGCTAACAAAATAAAAGGGACAAATTAAAGATTTGGAAAAATATTTTCCAATAACATATTTGAGTGTCTAGGATATACAAAGTACTCTTGAAATCTACAATAAGGGGAAATATAGTCTACAATCACTCCTGTAATCCCACCACTTTGGGAGGCTGAAGTAGGAATATCCCTTGAGCTCAAGAGTTTGAGAGCAGCCTGGGTAGCATAGCCAAAGCTCATCCCTACAAAAAATTTTAAAAATTAGCCAGTTGTGTTGACATGCACCTGTAGTCCTACCTACTCAGGAGGCTGAGGCAAAGGACTGCTTGAGCCCAGGAGGTTGAGGCTGCAGTGAGCCATATTGTGCCACTGCACTGCTGCCTGCACAACAGAGCCAGACCCTGTTCCAATAAATAAATAAATAAATAAACAAACAAACAACAAATAATACTACAAAACAAAGAGTAAAAGATGTGAGCAGATACATTACTAAAAGATATGAGAATGTCAAATAAGACCATGAAAGTAAGTCCAACAGCATCAATCACTGGGCAAATGAAAATTAAAACTATCATGAGCTACTTACATACCTATTAGAACCTATTAGAATGGCTAAAAAACAAACAAAAACATGAACAAAGTATTCCAATAGTTCCAACTGCCAATAAAGACCCGAAGAAGCCGGACACTGTGACTCACACCTGTAATCCCAGCACTTTGAGAGACTGAGGCAGACGGATCACCTTAGGCCAGGTATTGGAGACCACCCTGGCCAACATGGTGAAACTGTTTCTCTCTCTCTCAGAAAAACAACCCCCCCCAAAAAAAACAGAAACGTGAGGAACCATATCTTCAACATATTCCTGGAGCGACTACAACATGGTGCAGCCATACTAGAAAACAGTTTGGCAGTTTCTTAAAAATTAATCCTGCCCTTAATTTATGATCCAGCAATTCTGGTCTAGGGTATCAACTGTACAGATGTGAAAATTTGCATCTACACAAAAATATATATAGCAGCTATGTTCACAGCTGCCAAAAGCTGGAAATGGCTCAAATGTCCTTCGGAGGCTTCTATGATCATTTATTTTTTTAAAAACTATATTTGCTACTTTAAAACAGCATCATTCTCAAGTTTTGACAATTATGAATAAAGCTGCCTTAAAATTTCATTTGCAGGTTGTAGGGTGGACATAAATTTTCAGCATTTTTTGGTAAATACTAAGGAGCTTGATTACTGGATTATACAGTAAGATCTCCTTCAGCCAGAGAATGGATAAATAAACCACAATATACCCAGACAATGTAATATTATTATGTGCTAAAAAGAAAGGAGCTATTAAGCCATGAAAAGATATGGAGGACACTTAAATGCATATTACTAAGTGAAAGAATTCACTCTGAAATTCTGGAAAAGGCAAAACCGTGGAGACAGTGGAAAGAATAGTGGTTGCCTGGAGTTAAGAGAGAAAGAGAGATTAATAGGCAGAGCACAGAGGATTTTTCAGGGCAGCGAAAATTATATTTCACATATCATTATTCAAATCCATGAAATGTACATTGAGAATGAACCTTGTAGACCATGGACTTGGAGTGATGATGTGCCCATATAAATTCATCAATTATAACAAATGTATCACTCTTTTAGGGATGTTGCTTATGAGAGAAGCTATGCATGTGTAGCAGAAGGGGGATATATGAAATACCTCTGTACCTTCCCCTAGATTTTTAAGTGAATCTAAAACTACATTAAAAAATATTAATAAAAACTAAAATATCTAGTAAAGTGCTACTTAAACTAAAAATAAAACAAACAAAAAACTTTGCATAACATTGTGTTAAAAAATATGTGCATCTCTCATTGTTATCTACTGCCTTTGGATAATTGCAGTCAGTGTGTCAAAAGACATTATAATTTTTTAAATACAAATATATTTGTTGGGAAAAGTACACTTAATCAAAAGTACATGAGATTGCCCATTTCCTATACTTCAGCCAACTCCAAATCTTAGAGTGTTTATTTTTTGCCAGAACCTAGGCAAAAATCAAACTATATTTACTTCTATCTAAATTTACATTCATTTGCTTACAATTGAAGTTGATATTTGTTTTTATATTCTGGTTCATTTGTATTATTCTTGTTATTTTCTTTCCTCTGTGACATTTTATTAAGAATATTTCCACCCTACAAGAATTTGATATAATTGATTTGTTTGGCATTGCTTTTGCCTCCAGTGGTCAGGAAATTTTAATTTGTTTTCAGCCATTCACTAAATGAAGATGTACAATTAGACCGCAACTTTGAAGACATAACTTCCAGCATGTTATTAGCCAGTTATGTCTCTCTCATCTGCTTAGCTTTGAATAACAACAGTGCTGTGAGCTGTCAGTAACTACTGCACAAACTGTGAAATTACACTGTGAAGCAAATTTGAATGTACTGAAAAGACTCTCCACAGGACAAAACATAGATCTCTCTTCACACAATTTTGGACTTGTGCTAATGACTCATGCAGTTACAGAGCAGCCACCAAGAAACAGGGTAAGAAGCCTAATGAATAAAAGGTATGTATTGCCTGACCGAGTTATGCTCCAGAGCATTTTAGCACCTAGATCATAGAGTGGCATGTAAAATCAAAATTCTGACTAAATTGGTGCATTTTTTTACTCTGAGACGTAGGACTAAGTTTATTCTGTAAGATGCACAAGTTATTAGAAATTTTCATTCTGTTTATTAAAGTAGGTTACATTTTTCTGTTTATGAAAGAATTGAAATTTTCCTTAAACATCATTTTGAAAATTCTGTATTACCCCCAAGCATATCTATAACTTTTATTTTAATAGAACTCTTGTTGCATATGTGTGTGTGCTCTGAGAGTAAATGACATAGAACATTAAAACTGAAGACAGATACCTTTCTAAAGTCCTCGAGTTTTCAAGACTTTCACCTCAGATTTTATGCTGAGCAGAACCCCAGCTCTATGGCTCTGAAGGTGCTTTCTTTAACACGAGCACAGTCAAAAACCTATTCAATCCTTATCACCATGCTTTCACCCTGCAGTGGAGATTTTTAGTCTTCTGATTTACCCACAAATTGTGTCAACAGTGGATTCAAGGGCAAATTCATGAAACACCCAATATTTTAAATTTGCTTTTGTGAAGTCAACAATTCTACCTTTGTGGCTGTAAAAGTTGACATTCTGTCTATGAGTATCTATAAAGCAAGTTCCGTGCCGCAGGTTGGACACCAATTTTCAACAAGAGTGACACTTCATAGTACATGTAGCTCTACAATAACACGCAAGTGATTGCTTATGCTTGATAAAATTATCAACAGTAACTTAAAATAGTGTTATTTTTAAATTTCAAGGACTTAAAAGTTCAGTAAAGAAAATTATTAAACCTAAGATTTAGTTAATATACAAAATAAAGGAAAAAGTTAATAAATTATATAAATGTTAAAATGGATAAGCTCATTAAAAACCCATTACTTCTATTGCAATATCAGTAAAAGCTTAATAGGTTGTGATTATGGGCCAATTTTCCAGCTGAGGCTTCTTTTTCTTGCAAAATGTAAACAGGAAGAGAAAGCAGTTTGACATCAAAATTTTGGTACAACCAGATTTCATTCCTATTTAAAAAATAAGCTATGTCTAAGCATATTTTTTATTAACCTGTAACATTTTATATTGAAATATATATGTAAGATTTTATGTGTACAATATGTATGTGTGTGTGTGTGCACATATGTGGCCACATATTTTTATAAAAGATGTTTTGCTACTTTGATGTTGATCTTCATGTAGAATAAATTCTTATAATATGGAACCTTTCTTCCACTATTTTTTCCAACCACTGCTACTTTATCAGGTTTTGGAAGTGCTTACTAAATTGCTTTCTAGACACAAATTCTCCATTAAGCATTGCTTAGAACAACAAAACAAAACAAAACAAAACAAAACAAATGGAAAGCTTTCATTGCTTACAACTGTATGGCACACTGAGCTGCTGTCATTTCTTAGGCATCTACAATTGAGCCAAATTTATATGGTCTGATTCATTGAGCTCTTAAAACATTCTGTCTCCCTAGCTTTTGATTCTTTTTTAACCTCAGTATAGCAACTCAAGAGGATCATTTTTTAAATACCCCCCATATGGTATCATCACCAAACATCCTTACTTTTAAAAAGAGTAGCACTTTAGTGATAACAGATTGTCAGTGCCCTGTTATTTTTATTAGCTATCGACACACCACTTAAAATTTAATAAAATCCACAGATGGTATTGAATATATTCTAAGTGTACCAAATATAACATTTATGTCAAAACTTCACCATTTTAAATCTCTTTATTTTGTCTGATAAATGATATCAAGCCTGATTATCATTTTCTAAGTCTTTTGGATGTTTATTTTTTGTAACCTTGAATAAAAAGTCACAATATTTTTAAACTGCTCCTATCATCACTACTATCAAAACAATGGATTATGGAGAAGATGAGGTAACTTGGTATATGTATATTGTTTTAAAAATTCTTATAAGTATATTTGCAGAATTTTTGAAATCCAGCATAAAGTGAGACTTCTATTTGGTAAAGAGTACATGGCGTTTTCTGAGCGTCAGTTATACAGAAGATGAAACAAGCCAAGCAAGAGATTAATACAGTTTAAATACTTTAAATGCATTAACAATCATTAACAGAAAATAACTCTTCTAAGCCAATCTGCATATTCTCAAGATTTGAAAATATTATAAGGTTGAACAAAGTTTATTGTATAGGAGTAAAAATATTATAGATATTGCACTATTGTAATTTTCTTTATCCATGTTTATACAGATACATGTGTTACAAAAGTACACATAAAATGGGCAAGTAGAAATATATAATGTTGAGAAGTCAGCCTGACATTATATATGCTAAAAATAAGCCAAAGGAGAAAAATACTGATGCATAGCTCTCATTCTGACCCTGAATATAGCATATGCTACTCCAAAGAAACAAGAAATTAATGGTTACTATGGCTGTATTATTTATTTATCCATGAAACATACTGCTAGTCAATATAGTAAGTAAAATTGCTCAAGATGTTTTATCCTGAATTGCAAATCTTGAGATATTTGTGGCTGATGTTAGAAAATAGAGCTGCACTTGTTTACCTGGAGATTTCTGAAATCTACAGAAAAATGAGATTCTTATTAAAATGAACAACTTTAATATTTTTTAAAAGGATTCAACTATATTCTACAACTAAATACATAGGTAAGGCAAAACAACATAAAATATTTAAAATATTAAATGGAAAACAATATATTTACCATAAACATATTTACAAATAGAAATCAGGTTTTGGTCATTTTACTGTGGGAAAATAGCATTCAAGGAAAAGCTCTACAGAAATCAAAAGGGGATTTTATATTAATAAAAGATATAAACACCCATTATATCAACCAACATGATATAATAATCGGCTATGCATTTTAAAATAAAGTATTAAAGTATTTTAACATTTTTAGAAATAAAAGTTTTTTTGTTTTTTAAATTTTAAATGTAAAAATGTTGAATCTTGGAGGGGCGGAGCAAGATGGCCGAATAGGAAGAGCTCCAGTCTCCAACTCCCAGCGCGAGCGACACAGAAGACGGGTGATTTCTGCATTTTCAACTGAGGTACTGGGGCCATCTCACTGGGGAGTGCCGCACAATCGGTGCTGGTCAGCTGCTGCAGCCCTACCAGCGAGAGCTGAGGCAGGGTGAGGCATTGCCTCACCTGGGAAGTGCAAGGGGGAAGGGAATCCCTTTTCCTAGCCAGGGGAATTGAGACACACAACACCTGGAAAATCGGGTGATTCCCACCCCAATACTGCGCTTTAAGCAAACGGGCACACCAGGAGATTATACCCACACCTGGCCGGGAGGGTCCCACGGCCACGGAGCCTCCCTCATTGCTAGCACAGCAGTCTGCAATCTAACCGCAAGGCAGCAGCGAGGCTGGGGGAGGGGCGCCCGCCATTGCTGAGGCTTAAGTAGGTAAACAAAGCCACTGGGAAGCTCGAACTGGGTGGAGCTCACAGCAGCTCAAGGAAACCTGCCTGTCTCTGTAGACACCACCTCTGGGGACAGAGCACAGCTAAACAATGAAAGGGGAAGCAGCAGAGGCCTGTGCAGATGCGAATGACTCTGTCTGACAGCTTTGAAGAGAGCAGTGGATCTCCCAACACGGAGGTTGAGATCTGAGAAAGGACAGAGTGCCTGCTCAAGTGGGTCCCTCACCCCTGAGTAGCCTAACTGGGAGACATCCCCCACTAGGGGCAGTCTGACACCCCACACCTCACAGGGTGGCGTATACCCCTGAGAGGAAGCTTCCAAAGTAAGAATCAGACAGGTACATTTGCTGTTCAGCAATATTCTATCTTCTGCAATCTCTGCTGCTGATACCCAGGCAAACAGGGTCTGGAGTGGACCTCAAGCAATCTCCAACAGACCTACAGCTGAGGATCCTGACTATTAGAAGGAAAACTATCAAACAGGAAGAACACCTATACCAAAACCCCATCAGGACGTCACCATCATCAAAGACCAGAGGCAGATAAAAACCACAAAGATGGGGAAGAAGCAGGGCAGAAAAGCTGGAAATTCAAAAAAGAAGAGGCCATCTCCACCTGCAAAGGAGCGCAGCTCATCGCCAGGAATGGATTAAAGCTGGTCAGAGAATTACTTTGATGAAATGAGAGAAGAAGGCTGCAGTCCATCAAACTTTTCAGAGCTAAAGGCGGAATTACGTACCCAGTGCAAAGAAACTAAAAATCTTGAAAAAAGAGTGGAAGAATTGATAGCTAGAATAATTAATGCAGAGAAGGTCATAAATGAAATGACAGAGATGAAAACCATGACACGAGAAATACGTGACAAATGCACAAGCTTCAGTAACTGACTAGATCGACCGGAAGAAAGAGTATCAGCGATTGAGGATCAAATGAATGAAATGAAGCGAGAAGAGAAACCAAAAGAAAAAAGAAGAAAAAGAAATGAACAAAGCCGGCAAGAAGTATGGGATTATGTAAAAAGACCAAATCTACGTCTGATTGGGGTGCCTGAAAGTGAGGGGGAAAATGGAAACAAGTTGGAAAACACTCTTCAGGATATCATCCAGGAGAACATCCCCAACTTAGTAGGGCAGGCCAACATTCAAATTCAGGAAATACAGAGAACACCACAAAGATACTCCTCGAGAAGAGCAACTCCAAGACACATAATTGCCAGATTCACCAAAGTTGAAATGAAGGAAAAAATCTTAAGGGCAGCCAGAGAGAAAGGTCAGGTTATCCACAAAGGGAAGCCCATCAGACTAACAGCAGACCTCTCAGCAGAAACTCTACAAGCCAGAAGAGAGTGGGGGCCAATATTCAACGTTCTTAAAGAAAAGAATTTTCAACCCAGAATTTCATATCCAGCCAAACTAAGTTTCATCAGTGAAGGAGAAATAAAATCCTTTACAGATAAGCAAAATGGTTAGAGATTTTGTCACCACCAGGCCTGCCTTACAAGAG